>NC_074695.1:28788-288788 GCF_029448725.1 Salvelinus fontinalis
TTGTAGTGTTCCACTGGCTATCTGTAAATGATGTCTGAGTGTTGGAGTGTTCCCCTGGCTATCTGTAAATGATGTCTGAGTGTTAGTGTGCCCCTGGCTATCTGTAAATGATGTCTGAGTGTTGGAGTGTTCCCCTGGCTATCTGTAATGATGTCTGAGTGTTGGAGTGTTCCCCTGGCTATCTGTAAATGATGTCTGAGTGTTGGAGTGTTCCCCTGGCTATCTGTAAATGATGTCTGAGTGTTGGAGTGTTCCCCTGGCTATCTGTAATGATGTCTGAGTGTTGGAGTGTTCCTCTGGCTATCTGTAAATGATGTCTGAGTGTTGGAGTGTTCCCCTGGCTATCTGTAAATAATGTCTGAGTTTTGGAGTGTTCCCCTGGCTATCTGTAAATAATGTCTGAGTTTTGGAGTGTTCCCCTGGCTATCTGTAATGATGTCTGAGTGTTGGAGTGTTCCCCTGGCTATCTGTAAATGATGTCTGAGTGTTAGTGTGCCCCTGGCTATCTGTAAATGATGTCTGAGTGTTGGAGTGTTCCCCTGGCTATCTGTAAATGATGTCTGAGTGTTGGAGTGTTCCCCTGGCTATCTGTAAATTATGTCTGAGTGTTGGAGTGTTCCCCTGGCTATCTGTAATGCTGTCTGAGTGTTCCCCTGGCTATCTGTAATGCTGTCTGAGTGTTGGAGTGTGCCCCTGGCTATCTGTAATGATGTCTGAGTGTTGGAGTGTTCCCCTGGCTATCTGTAAATGATGTCTGAGTGTTGGAGTGTTCCCCTGGCTATCTGTAATGCTGTCTGAGTGTTGGAGTGTTCCCCTGGCTATCTGTAAATGATGTCTGAGTGTTGCAGTGTTCCCCTGGCTATCTGTAAATGATGTCTGAGTGTTGGAGTGTTCCCCTGACTATCTGTAATGCTGTCTGAGTGTTGGAGTGTTCCCCTGGCTATCTGTAATGATGTCTGAGTGTTGGAGTGTGCCCCTGGCTATCTGTAAATGATGTCTGAGTGTTCCCCTGGCTATCTGTAATGATGTCTGAGTGTTGAAGTGTGCCCCTGGCTATCTGTAAATGAAACAAACAAGAACATCGTACCGTCTGGTTTTCTTAATATAAGGAATTTGAAATGATTTATACATTTATTTTTGCAATTATATTCACTTTTAATACTAAAAACCCAAATACTTTTTGACCTTTACTCAAGTAGGATTTTATTGGGTAACTTTCACTCGAGTCATTTTCTATTATTAAGGTATCATTACTTTTACTCAAGTATGACAATTGGGTACTTTACTGAGCAGGGAGACAAGACATTTCCTTTTTCCGTTTTTTTTAGTTTTTTTTATATATATATCAAGACATAAAGCAACCGAGATGACAAACATGTAAAAACATTTTTGTTACAGATAATTATATAAAAAAGGGCATTTTTATTTTATTTTATTTTTTTAACCTTTACTTGCTACGTGAAGGAAGGAACTAATTTACAACTGAGCTCAAACCCTGTCTTGCTGCTGCACCATTCAATCATTCTTCATAACGAACATTTCCCACCTCTAGGTAAATAAAATGCTCTGTTCAAAAAAGACATGCATGCCAACTACATGGAAAACATTTGTCACATGACACACACTTGCATACCTAAAACATATGTAAAGCAAATAATAATAATAACAACAATAATACACCAAAAGTAATGTGAATGGTTATCAATATCAACAGTTTGTCCGCATTTTTTTGGGGGGGGGGGGGGGGGGCAGAAATTATCCCAGTTATTTCTCAGAACTCTAAAAACAAGGCTTGGAAAAATAACCTTCTAAATTCCATAGATGTCAACAAATGCATTCTATGGACTATCAACAGGTAGAGAGGAGGAGGAGGAGGACCGGTGAAAAGAAGCTTTTCTTCTGCAAATCAATTCCTTTAATAAAAATAAAAAATGAAAGTAAACAAAAACAAACATCCAATCGCCTCTTTCAGTCAAATCTTGCGTTCTGTTCTTTCATCTTCCGCAGCAGAGCAAGTACAAAAAGTCCTTATTTAACGGTTCATTAGACCACCAATTCTGAAATAAGTGTCAAATTACCTGTCGAATAGGGCTGTAAAAAAAAAAAAAAATGTACTTTTCACCCTGGCTGGCAGTCAGTCAGTGTCCACACATCCTCCAACGAAAGGAAACAGACGAGAGAATAAAGTAGCCTCCTAAAACCTACACCAAAAAAAAAAAAAAAACACTTCCTTTTTTCTTTACTTGAGTGAATCTCTTGATCCTTTACACCCTGTGACGTGGGTACGAGTGAACACAGTGATGTCATGTCACAA
The DNA here is from genome assembly GCF_029448725.1 of Salvelinus fontinalis. Classification (NCBI taxonomy): domain Eukaryota; kingdom Metazoa; phylum Chordata; class Actinopteri; order Salmoniformes; family Salmonidae; genus Salvelinus; species Salvelinus fontinalis. Next base: position 31,103 of record NC_074695.1, read on the forward strand.
AGCAAGACGATAGCCAGGACAAATACGGAGTCTTAAATCGGTCGGTGACGATTCCCCCGTCAATGGAGAAACACCCTGTCCTCCCCCAAGTGCTGTCTGTTTTCCATCGGCGTGTTTTTCTCCCCATGACAACGTGGCGACGCCGTGTTCTTCTGTTCCAACCGTCTACTATAGCAACCATCCGATCCTTCTAAAATGTGACCAATCGAACCGACACGCATAGGACATACACAGCTATTTGTGCCGTGTATTGCTTGTGTTGATAAACCATGAGATGGGGGGGGGGGGGGGGGGGGGGGGCAGAGACTAAAAGAACTAGCTAGAGCAACTACAGTTAAAGCGGACTCAACAGTTTTTTTTTTGTTTGTTTTTTTGATTTCACCGAAAATCACAAAAAGAAAAAGAAAAAAAAAAGCAAGAAAAATGTAATTATGTGCTTTCAACCGTTTTAACAGAAGATCCGTAATAAACCAATGAAGAACACGAGGTTGAGACAAGGTGTCCGTGGCACCATAACCTCCAGTGATGAGGGCAGGGCTCTGGGATTATTTTCATCTGGGGTTTTCTTGCGGCCATTTTGTAAATAATAGGTAGTTTTGGGGGGCGGGGGGGGACGGGACGACCGGTCTGGGTCCAGGTTTGGGAACTGAGGTTGAGGCAAGGATACTGTAGATAGTTGGTGAGGGGTGTTGGTGGGGGGGGGGCTGGTTGAGGCTGTGGTGTTGTATTCAGTAGGAAGGTATTGTATTCAGCTCAGTCATAATCATCATGGGACAACAAAGGAAACCCCCTTTACTGGTCTGATCTGGCCTTCTTTGGACCAGCAGCTTTCCTAAAGGAGAGAAACAACACGATTCAACAGATGCACATAGACAGGGGGGGTGCAGAGTCATGAGAGAGCGTTAGGAGTCGAGCTGAGAGTCGAGATCAGAGTTGAAGACTCACCCGTGTTGAATGTTATTTACATTTTAGTCATTTAGCAGACGCTCTTATCCAGAGCGACTTACAGTAGAGTGCATACATTTTTTTTATTACATATTACATTTTACATACTGAGACAAGGATATCCCTACCGGCCTAACCCGGACGACGCTATGCCAAATTGTGTGTCGCCCCACGGACCTCCCGGTCGCGGCCGGCTGCGACAGAGCCTGGGCGCGAACCCAGAGACTCTGGTGGTGCAGCTAGCACTGTGATGCAGTGTTCTAGACCACTGCGCCACCCGGGAGGCCGTTATTTCTGGGGTTTTTTGTGCATCTCTGGAGTGATGTTCTATCGATTCCCGAGGTCATTTCATGTTTATCTAAGATCTTGATCAGAAACTCAGCCGGTACGATGAGATTCTGATCAAGATCTTAGATAAACATGAAATAGATGCTTTTTCTCTCTCTCTCTCTCTCTCTCTCTCTCTCTCGATATCTTGAAAAGTTAATTGCTGACATGCAAAGCCTTTTGGGACTGCATCAACAGCGGACTAATTAAACAAATACCAAAATATAGTTTTTGAGTGGAGCGTAAAGTTACGAATTATGACAGAGGGGTGACTGGGCTTGATCACAACTGACTACTCAAATACTTTTGCATTTCTCAAATAAATTCATTGCATTTTTTTTTTATAGGAATGTATAGTTAAATAACCTATTATTTCATGTGGATAAGAGAGAGAGAGAGAGACAGAGAGACAGAGGGAGAGAGAGAGAGACAGAGAGAGAGACAGAGACAGAGAGAGACAGAGAGAGAGACAGACAGAGAGAGAGAGAGAGAGAGACAGAGACAGAGAGAGACAGAGACAGAGACAGAGAGACAGAGAGAGAGAGAGAGAGACAGAGAGAGAGAGAGAGACAGAGAGAGAGACAGAGACAGAGGGAGAGAAAGAGAGAGACAGAGAGAGAGAGAGAGACAGAGAGAGAGGGAGAGACAGAGAGAGATGAATGGTACTCACATGTCAGGCGAGGAGCCTGGTCTCTTAGCAGTAGGTTTAGCTGCAACGCCATCTTTACCTACCTCTACAGGGAGAGGACATAGGATTGTATTAATATATTTTATTACAGCACTTTTCATTACAACGGCAATCTCAAAGACGTTTTAAAAACTAAAACGTTTTCTCAAAGAGTAAAGGTGGCAAACAAGTTAGCTTTTTATTTTTTTAAACGAAAGAGCATCATGAAGTATGGTGGTTGCTATGGGGTCCGTCAATCATCATTTCAATATATCAAGGTCAACACAAGTCAAGTTTGGATTTTGTTCCAATAACCAGAGTCCTCTGGTATAATAGAATTTAACCTTTATTTATGTGTATTTATACATTGAATTAATTCCCTTGGTGAAGATCAATGGGAGCTCTGTTTCACTTAAAGAGCAGCACAAAATACAAAACACAATAAGGAAGTAGTGACACAATTTTACCACTTTAGAGACAGAGGAAAGCAGGCTAGCTTAGCGTTCCGTACCTTGGAGCCACCTGACCTGCGTGGCAGGGCCGTAGCCCTTCTCGTTGCGGGCTGCGATACGGAAGATGATGGCAGGCTTGGTGGTGTAGTCTATGTGTGCGTTGGAGAGGCTGGACGACTGCACCAGGCAGGAGGGGTTAGGCCCACAGAACACCCGCATAAAAGCCAGCTGGGCTGGGGTGGTGGTGGTGGTGGGCTTGGCCTGCTCCCCGCTCTGGGCGCTCTGGATGGCCAGGTACACCGAGTACTCAATGATCTTACCAGATGTGACCGACGGAGGCTCCCAGGTCAGGTGGGCGCCGTCTGGGCTCTGAGGGGAGAGAGAGAAGAGGGGAGGAGTGGGGAGAGAGAGAGAGATATATAAATAAACGACACTGAACAAAAACATAAAACTCAACAATTTCTAAGATTTTACTGAGTTAACAGTTCATTAGGAAATCAGTCAATTTAAATAAATTCATTAGGTCCTAATCTATGGATTTCACATGACTGGGAATACAGATGTGCATCTGTTGGTCACAGAAACCTTAAAACAAGGGAGGGGCGTGGATCCGAACCAGTCAGTATCTGGTGTTGCCACCATTTGCCTCATGCAGCGCTTCACATAGAGTTGATCAGGATGTTGATTGAGGCCTGTGGAATGTTGTCGCACTCCTCTTCAATGGCTGTACGAAGTTACCGGATATTGGCGGGAACTGGAACACACTGTCGCACATGTCGATCCAGAGCATCCCAAACATGCTCAATTGGGTGATGTCTGGTGAGTATGCAGGTCATGGAAGAACTGGGACATTTTCAGCTTCCAGGAATTGTGTCCAGATCCTTGAGACATGGGGCCGTGCATTATCATGCTGAAACATGAGGTGATGGTGACGGATGAATGGCACGACAATGGGCCTCAGGATCTCATCACGGTATCTTTGTGCATTCAAGTTGCCATTGATAAAATACAATTGTGTTTTTTACTTGTAGCTTATGCCTGCCATTACCATAACCCCACCATGGGGCACTCTGTTCACAACGTTGACATCAGCAAACCGCTCGCCCACACCACGCCATCTGCCCGGTACAGTTGAAACCCGGGATTCATCCGTGAAGAGCAGACTTTTCCAGTGTTGTCAGTGGCCATCGGAAGGTGAACATTTGACCACTGAAGTCCGTTACGATGCCGAACTGCAGTCAGGTCAAGACCCTGGTGAGGATGACGAGCACTCAGATGAGCTATCCCTGAGATGGTTTCTGACAGTTTGCGCAGAAATGTTTCAGTTGTGCAAACCCACAGTTTCATCAACTGTCCCGGGTGGCTGGTCTCAGACGATCCCACAGGTGAAGAAGACAGAAGTGGAGGTCCTGGGCTGGCCTGGTTACACGTGGTCTGGGCTGGCGTGGTTACACGTGGTCTGCTGTTGTGAGGCCGGTTGGACGTACTGGACGTACTGCCAAATTCTCTAAAACGATGTTGGAGGCGGCTTATTGCAGAGAAATTAATATTCAATCCTCTGGCAACAGCTCTGGTGAACATTTCTACAGTCAGCATGCCAATTACACGCTCCCTTAACCTGTTTGGGATAGGGGGCAGTATTTTCACGTTTGGATGAAAAGCGTGCCCAGAGTAAACTGCCTGCTACTCAGGCCCAGAAGCTAAGGTATGCATATTATTAGTAGATTTGTATAGAAAACACTCTGAAGTTTCTAAAACTGTTTGAATGCTGTCTGTGAGTATAACAGAACTCATATGGCAGGTGAAAAGGTTTGAGAAAAAAAAGGAAAAAAATCCAACCAGGAAGTGGGAAATCTGAGGTTTGTAGTTTTCGACTCTTGGCCTATCAAATACACAGTGTCTATGGGGTCATATTGCACTTCCTAAGGCTTCCACTAGATGTCAACAGTCTTTAGAACCTTGTTTGATGCTTCTACTGTGAAGTGGGGGCGATTGAGAGGGGATTGAGTAAGGTCTCTTCCCAGAGTGCCACGAGCTGACCATGTGAGAGTTAGCTTGAGTTCCATTGCATTTCTGAAGACTAAGGAATTCTCCGGTTGGAACATTATTGAAGACTTATGTTAAAAACATCCTAAAGATTGATTCTATACTTCGTTTGACATGTTTCTACGGACTGTAACGGAACTTTGACTTTTCGTCTGCACCTGGTGATAGCGCGTCATGAATTTTATTTACTGTGCTAAACGCGCGAACGAAAAGGAGGTATTTGGACATAAAGATGAACTTTATCGAACAAAACAAACATTTATTGTGGAACTGGGATTCCTGGGAGTGCATTCTGACGAAGATCAAAGGTAAGTGAATATTTATAATGCTATTTCTGACTTCTGTTGACTCCAACATGGCGGATATCTGTTTTCTGAGCGCCGTACTCAGATTATTGCATGGTTTGCTTTTTATTTTATTGTTGTTGTTTTTTTGTTTAAAAAAAATCTGACACAGCGATTGCATTAAGGAGAAGTACATCTTTAATTCTGTGAGTAACACTTGTATCTTTTATCAATGTTTATTATGAGTATGTCTGTAAATTGATGTGGCTCTGTGCAAATTCACGGGATGTTTTGGAGGCAAAGCCAAATGTAAACTGAGGTTTTTGGATATAAATATGAACTTGATCGAACAAAACATACATGTATTGTGTAACATGTTATCCCGGGAGTGTCATCTGATGAAGAATATCAAAGGTTAGTGATTCATTTTAGCAATATTTCTGCTTTTTATGACTCCTCTCTTTGGTTGGAAAATCGCTGTATGCTTTCTGTGAGTAGTTGCTGACCTAACATAACGATATGTTCTGCTTTCGCCGAAAAGCCTTTTTGAAATCGGACACTCTGGTTGGATTAACGAGAATTTATCTTTAAAATGGTGTCTAATACTTGTATGTTTAAAAAAGATAATATTATGAGATTTCTGTTGATTGAATTTGGCGCCCTGCAATTTCATTGGCTCTTGACGAGGGGTTTCGCTAGACAGGCCATCTGTGGCATTGTGATGTGTGACAAATCTGCACATTACATTTTAGAGTGGCCTTTTATTGTCCCCAGCACAAGGTGCACCTCTGTAATGAGCATGCTGTTTAATCAGCGTATTGATATGCCACACCTGTCAGGTGGATGTATTATCTTGGCAAAGGATGAATACTCACTAACAGGGATGTAAACAAATTTGTGCACAACATTTGAGAGAAATAAGCTTTTTTTGTGCATATGGAACATTTCTGGGATCTTTTATTTCAGCTCATGAAACATGGGACCAACAACTGTACATGTTGCCTTCATATGTGTTGTGTAAAAATGCAAATGTTTTACCTTGCTGATCTTGATAGCACAGGGAGCTCCGGGGAAGCCTGGTAGACACGTCTTGAAGGCTGAGACCTCGGAGAAGTTCCCCCGGCCACAGGTGTTGATCCCGGCCACTCTGAATTTATAGGCCGTCCCTGGTTGGAGATCCATCTTCTTCATTTGACTGTAGTCTGGGATCGCCCCGGAGTCATCCTACAAGAACAAGTTCAGTCACACACACAACGTGATTAAAGCTAATTGGTAGCGTACACAGATTTGCAGATGTTAATCGAAGATGCAGCATAAATGCGTGTTTTCTTTAACTTCAACAGTGCAGCAGTAATACCTAGCGATACAAAAAACACATAAATCATAAAAAGTAAAAAAATCAAATATCCAAACAAGCAGTGAGGTTGACCGAAGAAAATTAATCTTGGGGAGGTAACACGGTCGGGTATTTGATCGGGAGGTAATTCCAGAATGGGAGAACAAAAAGGGACTTGACTTCCTGTACTTTACAACAATCACACCATGAGTTGTTAATCATAACGCTAACCCTTCCTCCTTTCTTTGTCTCTTGAGAGTTCGAGATATTGTCCCCGTCCAGTCATTCAGCAGGGTTCTCCGTCCATGGGATATATTGTCCCCGTCCAGTCATTCAACAGGGGGTTCTCCGTCCATGGGATATATTGTCCATGTCCGTCAGCACCATATAGTAAATCATTTTTACCGATGTATTTCATTGACTTCATCTTTAACTCATTGTAAAGCATCGCTGGGGCAAATACTTCCATTTTTTCCCCAGCAGGGACCACACCCCGATATTAAAAAGGTATTCACTTAATGTACTGTAAATCACTTAGAATAAAAGTGTCTGCTAAGTTTTATATATATTGTAAATATTCGAAAAGCACTAAATGAACCAAACGCGATGCATTCTCTCTTTTCGCCTCAAGATATTAGACGACAAGGTCAGAAAGGACTTGGATGTTTTCCTCTAAAGTGTTTTGAGAAGGAGAGGATGAGTGAGCATGTGAAAGAGCCCTAGAAAAGCGCTATATAAACCCAATGTATCATCACAGATTCCATGGTGGCATCAGAATAACAGTAGCCTTGATAAGGCGTCTGCATGCGTCCCAGCAGAAACCGTTTGGAAGAGTTCCTGCATATATTATTGCAACATTTTGTGAAGTTTTGTTTGTTTGTTTTGGACTTGTGAGTTTTTTTCTTTCTTCTCTTCTCCCGACTGTTCGGGCACACAAAAATGTTTGAGAGACAAGCCGAAGTTCAGAGCCGAAGTCCATGCCCCATTTGTCAGTGATTGGTCAACAGTAGGGGTTCTTCAACAAAGTTGTTGTCACTCAACAAGGGACGACTCGTTGTCATGCAAATTTTTGTCATTTGAGAAATACTGCACTAAATATCTTAGTTAGACGTAAGATCTCCTCTACAAAAAACATCAAAATGAATGACAGATGAGTTTTTTTGAGGAAGTGTATACAGGCTACGGCATCTCAAAATGGACAAACAGTACTATCGCCGCCGCAAAAAAAAAAAATTCAAGCCAAGGTCCTTTTAAGGGATTATGCAGCCGACCTGAAGCATGCTGATGCCTATATAGAGTCTTACATCGACAGAGGCCTGGTCATCAGCGGGTAGTGTGTGTGGTGTGTACGTGCGTGCGTGGTGTGGCGTGTCTTACATCGACAGTGGCTTGGTCGTCAGTGGGCAAGTAGTAGTGTGTGACCACGGTGTTGGTCACCTTGACGATGCCAACGTCAAACCACTGGTTGTCTTTCTTCACCGGGGCTTTGGCCACCGCAGGAGGAGCTCCTTGCCTCTAAATGAACAATATGGGAGTATTAGAAGACATGGTAATAATCTGGAGGATTATTAGAAGACATGGTAATAATCTGGAGGATTAGAAGGCATGGTAATAATCTGGAGGATTAGGAGACATGGTAATAATCTGGAGGATTAGAAGGCATGGTAATAATCTGGAGGATTAGAAGGCATGGTAATAATCTGGAGGATTAGAAGACATGGTAATAATCTGGAGGATTTGAAGACATGGTAATAATCTGGAGGATTAGAAGGCATGGTAATAATCTGGAGGATTAGAAGGCATGGTAATAATCTGGAGGATTTGAAGACATGGTAATAATCTGGAGGATTAGAAGGCATGGTAATAATCTGGAGGATTAGAAGACATGGTAATAATCTGGAGGATTAGAAGACATGGTAATAATCTGGAGGATTAGAAGACATGGTAATAATCTGGAGGATTAGAAGACATGGTAATAATCTGGAGGATTAGAAGACATGGTAATAATCTGGAGGATTAGAAGGCATGGTAATAATCTGGAGGATTAGAAGGCATGGTAATAATCTGGAGGATTAGAAGGCATGGTAATAATCTGGAGGATTAGAAGACATGGAAATAATCTGGAGGATTAGAAAACATGGTAATAATCTGGAGGATTAGAAGACATGGTAATAATCTGGAGGATTAGAAGACATGGTAATAATCTGGAGGATTAGAAGACATGGTAATAATCTGGAGGATTAGAAGACATGGTAATAATCTGGAGGATTAGAAGACATGGTAATAATCTGGAGGATTAGAAGACATGGAAATAATCTGGAGGATTAGAAGACATGGTAATAATCTGGAGGATTAGAAGACATGGTAATAATCTGGAGGATTAGAAGACATGGAAATAATCTGGAGGATTAGAAGACATGGAAATAATCTGGAGGATTAGAAGACATGGTAATAATCTGGAGGATTAGAAGACAAGGTAATAAACATCCTTTAACATCTATCTCTGGAAAAAGGGTCAAAAATATTTTATTTTTTGACAACATATTCTACTTATTCAGACAGTAAATCTCAAGAAAACGAATCATTTTTCAGTATCAAGAGGTGAACATAAAACCCGAGACATCTAACAATCAATCAACAGATGACAGAAATTTTGACAAGGTTCAGTCCACTCACCCCTGCAGCTGACTCTATGCCGTTAGCCACCTCTGCCAGGGTCGCAGCTGCCTGCATCTTAGCCGGACTGGCCACCATCATGGTCTGAGTCTTAGCCGTGCTGGCCACCATCATGGGCTGAGTCTTAGCCGGGCTGGCCACCATCATGGGCTGAGTCTTAGCCGGGCTGGCCACCATCATGGGCTGAGTCTTAGCCGGGATAGCCACCATCATGGGCTGAGTCTTAGCCGGGATAGCCACCATCATGGGCTGAGTCTTAGCCGGGATAGCCACCATCATGGGTTGAGTCTTAGCCGGGTTTGTCACCACCATGGTGCAGGTTGGGGCTAGCCGGGCCACAGCCTGGGTCACTGCTGCAGCCAGCTCCTGGCCGTTACTCTCTGACGCTGGGTCGTTCAGACTGTCTGCTGGGGCCAGGCCCTCGGTGGGCTGGGTCAAATCAAACTTCATTTATAGAGCACAATTCTTTAAAAAAAAAAATCTGTTCAAAGTGCTAAACAGAAAATGAAGAGAGAACACCAAAACCAATCGATTTATAGATTTAATACGTAACGCTTCACCGACACGCATTGGGTCCCCGGTTCAAATGTTTAACATGAGTGCATTGGTCCGCGGGACCCCAAACGTATCATGCATCAGTCTCAAAATCAATTCAAACGTTACGAATCGCTGGTTCACATTTTTTCCCACCCATCTGAAATTACTTTCCCGCCCTACCTTCCAAAAAAAAAAGGACATTTTCTGACAACGATGTCCTCTGCTCCAGTGTCAATCTAAACATGCAACTGGGAGCTTCCTACATCCCTTATACTGGTTTCTACTTAACTGGGAGCTTCCTACATCCCTTATACTGGTTTCTACTTAGCTGGGAGCTTGCTACAGCCCTTACTCTGGTTTCTACTTAACTGGGAGCTTGCTACATCCCTTATACTGGTTTCTACTTAGCTGGGAGCTTGCTACAGCCCTTACGCTGGTTTCTACTTAACTGGGAGCTTGCTACAGCCCTTATACTGGTTTCTACTTAGCTGGGAGCTTGCTACAGCCCTTCCTATGCTGGTTTCTACTTAACAGGGAGCTTGCTACAGCCCTTATGCTGGTTTCTACTTAACTGGGAGCTTGCTACAGCCCTTCCTACGCTGGTTCCTACTTAACTGGGAGCTTGCTACAGCCCTTCCTACGCTGGTTCCTACTTAACTGGGAGCTTGCTACAGCCCTTCCTACGCTGGTTCCTACTTAACTGGGAGCTTGCTACAGCCCATACGTTGGTTTCTACTTAACTGGGAGCTTGCTACAGCCCTTCTTATACTGGTTTCTACTTAACAGGGAGCTTGCCACAGCCCTTACGTTGGATTCTACTTAACTGGGAGCTTGCTACAGCCCTTATACTGGTTTCTACTTAACTGGGAGCTAGCTACCGCCCTTACGCTGGTTTCTACTTAACTGGGAGCTTGCTACAGCCCTTACGCTGGTTTCTACTTAACTGGGAGCTTGCTACAGCCCTTACGCTGGTTTCTACTTAACTGGGAGCTTGCTACAGCCCTTATACTGGTTTCTACTTAACTGGGAGCTTGCTACAGCCCTTATACTGGTTTCTACTTAACTGGGAGCTTGCTACAGCCCTTCCTACGCTGGTGTCGACTTAAGTAAATGGGAAAATGACTTCATTTTGGATCCTTTAAAAAAACAACAGTTAGGAGACGCTATATTAATGTTTGGCTCAGAAGATTAGTTTATTTCCTTCCACCAATACCATAACAACATTAACCATAACATCAAACTAACTATGGCGTACAGCGAGGATAACTACCCGTTTGTTGGACCTTGAGATCAATAAAAACGACATCAACCCTTAGGAAGCCTACAGATGGGAATACCATTCTGAGGGCAAGACAGCTTTCACCCCCAAAAAGACTAAGAAAGAGAACATTTCAAAACGGCCAATTCCACAGAATTTGCGATCAAGAAACAGACCCCAGCCTCCCGGGTGGCGCAGTGGTCTAGGGCACTGCATCGCAGTGCTAACTGCGCCACCAGAGTCTCTGGGTTCGCGCCCAGGCTCTGTCGCAGCCGGCCGCGACCGGGAGGTCCGTGGGGCGACGCACAATTGGCATAGCGTCGTCCGGGGTAGGGAGGGTTTGGCCGGTAGGGATATCCTTGTCTCATCGCGCTCCAGCGACTCCTGTGGCGGGCCGGGCGCAGTGCGTGCTAACCAAGGGGGCCAGGTGCACGGTGTTTCCTCCGACACATTGGTGCGGCTGGCTTCCGGGTTGGAGGCGCACTGTGTTAAGAAGCAGTACGGCTGGTTGGGTTGTGCTTCGGAGGACGCATGGCTTTCGACCTTCGTCTCTCCCGAGCCCGTACGGGAGTTGTAGCGATGAGACAAGGTAGTAATTACTAGCGATTGGATACCACGAAAATTGGGGAGAAAATGGGATACAAATTTTTTTTAAATAAAAAAAATAAAAAAGAAACAGACCGCGTGTCAAATCTGCTGAACTGGAGAATCGCTTCTTGAATCGCGGTTACACAGCGCTCAGGTCGCAGTTACACAGCGCTTCGGTCGCGGTTACACAGCGCTTCGTCTGCAGTTACACAGCGCTTCGGTCGCGGTTACACAGCGCTTCGGTCGCGGTTACACAGCGCTTCGGTCGCGGTTACACAGCGCTTCGGTCGCGGTTACACAGCGCTTCGGTCGCGGTTACACAGCGCTTCGGTCGCGGTTACACAGCGCTTCGGTCGCGGTTACACAGCGCTTCGGTCGCGGTTACACAGCGCTTCGCTCGCGGTTACACAGCGCTTCGGTCGCGGTTACACAGCGCTTCGCTCGCGGTTACACAGCGCTTCGCTCGCGGTTACACAGCGCTTCGGTCGCGGTTACACAGCGCTTCGGTCGCGGTTACACAGCGCTTCGGTCGCGGTTACACAGCGCTTCGGTCGCGGTTACACAGCGCTTCGGTCGCGGTTACACAGCGCTTCGGTCGCGGTTACACAGCGCTTCGGTCGCGGTTACACAGCGCTTCGGTCGCGGTTACACAGCGCTTCGGTCGCGGTTACACAGCGCTTCGGTCGCGGTTACACAGCGCTTCGGTCGCGGTTACACAGCGCTTCGGTCGCGGTTACACAGCGCTTCGGTCGCGGTTACACAGCGCTTCGGTCGCGGTTACACAGCGCTTCGGTCGCGGTTACACAGCGCTTCGGTCGCGGTTACACAGCGCTTCGGTCGCGGTTACACAGCGCTTCGGTCGCGGTTACACAGCGCTTCGGTCGCGGTTACACAGCGCTTCGGTCGCGGTTACACAGCGCTTCGGTCGCGGTTACACAGCGCTTCGGTCGCGGTTACACAGCGCTTCGGTCGCAGTTACACAGCGCTTCGTCTGCAGTTACACAGCGCTTCGGTCGCGGTTACACAGCGCTTCGTCTGCAGTTACACAGCGCTTCGGTCGCAGTTACACAGCGCTTCGGTCGCAGTTACACAGCGCTTCGGTCGCAGTTACACAGCGCTTCTTCGGTCGCAGTTACACAGCGCTTCGGTCGCAGTTACACAGCGCTTCGTCTGCAGTTACACAGCGCTTCGGTCGCGGTTACACAGCGCTTCGGTCGCGGTTACACAGCGCTCCGGTCGCGGTTACACAGCGCTTCGGTCGCGGTTACACAGCGCTTCGGTCGCGGTTACACAGCGCTTCGGTCGCGGTTACACAGCGCTTCGGTCGCGGTTACACAGCGCTTCGGTCGCGGTTACACAGCGCTTCGGTCGCGGTTACACAGCGCTTCGGTCGCGGTTACACAGCGCTTCGGTCGCGGTTACACAGCGCTTCGGTCGCGGTTACACAGCGCTTCGGTCGCGGTTACACAGCGCTTCGGTCGCGGTTACACAGCGCTTCGGTCGCGGTTACACAGCGCTTCGGTCGCGGTTACACAGCGCTTCGGTCGCGGTTACACAGCGCTTCGGTCGCGGTTACACAGCGCTTCGGTCGCGGTTACACAGCGCTTCGGTCGCGGTTACACAGCGCTTCGGTCGCGGTTACACAGCGCTTCGGTCGCGGTTACACAGCGCTTCGGTCGCGGTTACACAGCGCTTCGGTCGCGGTTACACAGCGCTCCGGTCGCGGTTACACAGCGCTTCGGTCGCGGTTACACAGCGCTTCGGTCGCGGTTACACAGCGCTTCGGTCGCGGTTACACAGCGCTTCGGTCGCGGTTACACAGCGCTTCGGTCGCGGTTACACAGCGCTTCGGTCGCGGTTACACAGCGCTTCGGTCGCGGTTACACAGCGCTTCGGTCGCGGTTACACAGCGCTTCGGTCGCGGTTACACAGCGCTTCGGTCGCGGTTACACAGCGCTTCGGTCGCGGTTACACAGCGCTTCGGTCGCGGTTACACAGCGCTTCGGTCGCGGTTACACAGCGCTTCGGTCGCGGTTACACAGCGCTTCGGTCGCGGTTACACAGCGCTTCGGTCGCGGTTACACAGCGCTTCGGTCGCGGTTACACAGCGCTCCGGTCGCGGTTACACAGCGCTCCGGTCGCGGTTACACAGCGCTTCGGTCGCGGTTACACAGCGCTTCGGTCGCGGTTACACAGCGCTTCGGTCGCGGTTACACAGCGCTTCGGTCGCAGTTACACAGCGCTTCGGTCGCGGTTACACAGCGCTTCGGTCGCGGTTACACAGCGCTTCGGTCACAGTTACACAGCGCTCAGGTCCTGAAAGATGCAGTTATAAGGGCCGGACGACAAATTACACCAGAGTGTAATTTGTTACATAATATAGCAGTGAACCTGAGAACATTTAAAAATAATAATTAAAAATAATTGGTGAATCATCCAAAGTGATACACTACTACGCCAAGTCGTCCCAGAGCCGCCAGTCGTACGCTTTAACAGGATGTCCTTCCCTAAATAACAAATTAGTCCACAGCTATCTTCCTGGTGACTCTCTCTCTCTCAAAAAAAAAAAAAAACGTGGCTAGTACACAAACCCAGGGGCTCTTTTACATGTAACCAGGGCAACCATTGTAGAAATATTGCACAGGGGAAAAGTATTTTGTTGACACAGCATTGAATTAACTGCAAAACCACTCGTCACCTACAGATTGGAATGTCCACAGTGCAAGGTGTTCTACATCGGACGGACAAAGAGACGCCTTCAAGACCGCTTAGCCTGAACACAAAATCAGCTCCATACGGGTAGCCAATGAAGACTAACCCATGGCAAGTCCTTACACCTCCCTACAAGCTATGGGTATTGATCATGTTCCGGCCTCAATTAGAAAATGGGACCGTCTCTTAAACAGCTAAACCAAAAAGGGAACGTTTTTTGGGGATTTACAAACTACAGGCCACTAAATACCCTGGTTTAAATGAAGATATGGATTTACAAACTACAGGCCACTAAGTACCCTGGTTTAAATGGAGATATGGATTTACAAACTACAGGCCACTAAGTACCCTGGTTTAAATGAAGATATGGATTTACAAACTACAGGCCACTAAGTACCCTGGTTTAAATGGAGATATGGATTTACAAACTACAGGCCACTAAGTACCCTGGTTTAAATGAAGATATGGATTTACAAACTACAGGCCACTAAGTACCCTGGTTTAAATGGAGATATGGATTTACAAACTACAGGCCACTAAGTACCCTGGTTTAAATGAAGATATGGATTTACAAACTACAGGCCACTAAGTACCCTGGTTTAAATGAAGATATGGATTTACAAACTACAGGCCACTAAGTACCCTGGTTTAAATGAAGACATGGATTTCTCTCTGTTCCTGTAGGGTCTTGAGAAGTGCCTTCGCTGTCATCTAGTGGACATTATGCTCCATTACCCTCAGCTGTTTAGACTGCTGCGGTCTAGTGGACATTATGCTCCATTACCCTCAGCTGTTTAGACTGCTGTGATCTAGTGGACATTATGCTCCATTACCCTCAGCTGTTTAGACTGCTGTGATCTAGTGGACATTATGCTCCATTACCCTCAGCTGTTTAGTTTGCTGTGATCTAGTGGACATTATGCTCCATTACCCTCAGCTGTTTAGACTGCTGTGATCTAGTGGACATTATGCTCCATTACCCTCAGCTGTTTAGACTGCTGTGATCTAGTGGACATTATGCTCCATTACCCTCAGCTGTTTAGACTGCTGCGGTCTAGTGGACATTATGCTCCATTACCCTCAGCTGTTTAGACTGCTGTGATCTAGTGGACATTATGCTCCATTACCCTCAGCTGTTTAGACTGCTGTGATCTAGTGGACATTATGCTCCATTACCCTCAGCTGTTTAGACTGCTGTGGTCTAGTGGACATTATGATCCATTACCCTCAGCTGTTTAGACTGCTGTGATCTAGTGGACATTATGCTCCATTACCCTCAGCTGTTTAGACTGCTGTGGTCTAGTGGACATTATGCTCCATTACCCTCAGCTGTTTAGACTGCTGTGATCTAGTGGACATTATGCTCCATTACCCTCAGCTGTTTAGACTGCTGTGATCTAGTGGACATTATGCTCCATTACCCTCAGCTGTTTAGACTGCTGTGATCTAGTGGACATTATGCTCCATTACCCTCAGCTGTTTAGACTGCTGTGATCTAGTGGACATTACGATCCATTACCCTCAGCTGTTTAGACTGCTGTGATCTAGTGGACATTATGCTCCATTACCCTCAGCTGTTTAGACTGCTGTGATCTAGTGGACATTATGCTCCATTACCCTCAGCTGTTTAGACTGCTGTGATCTAGTGGACATTATGCTCCATTACCCTCAGCTGTTTAGACTGCTGTGATCTAGTGGACATTATGCTCCATTACCCTCAGCTGTTTAGACTGCTGTGATCTAGTGGACATTATGCTCCATTACCCTCAGCTGTTTAGACTGGTGTGGTCCATGTTTGCTGTGATCTAGTGTAGTATAAAATAGATCTCTCCTAGTCTTACCACTTGGCCCAGTCATATTCAAGGTTACAGCTCCCTTTCTAGGTGTTCTGATGCTTCTAACATTTTGAGTTGCATTTTGATGACACATCTACAGTATTTCACTTGTTAATGTGTATAGTGTTGCTTACTAAGTGTTGTCCAATCAATTCTGTAACCACTCCCTCTTCAAATCCGTGTTGATTGGAAAAAGCTGTTCAAAAGAGGACATTGTATGATCATATCTTCGTACTCCCTGACAAAAGCCTTGCAGCCGAAACGCCCCGGTTTCCATTGAACATACAAATAAAGGCATTTTCATTCATTATATGAAGAGCGCCTTGGGTCCTTTCTGATAAGCAACTGCGTTAACAGTCATTGGATCTACAAGTCATTTAGCATGCCGAACAACCCCAACCAACATCACTGGCCAAGGCATGCTGTGTTAATATTACATTTCTCTTGTTCAGGTTCACCATCAGCAATAGTTGTGGTAGTTTTGCTTGAAGCAAATCAGTAATTGATGGTCTTTAATAATTTTTTTCTTTTAGACATACAGGGTAAAGTCGATCATTTCATAACGAAGACAGCAATCACGTTTGCTACCTTTCACTGCATGGTTGAAGCGGTTGGGCGTATCAGGCTCTGCACACTCCTGGATTGCATCATACCTGGCAGGTCGCTCCTACCAGGTGACGTGGAGAGGATCTGTGGTCTGCATCACGTGCTCTCACTACTGGTGTCCCCCAGGGCTCCGTTCTAGGCCCTCTCCTCTCTATACACCAAGTCACTCAGCTCTGTCATATCCTCACATGGTCTCTCCTATCACTGCTATGAGGATAGACCTCTCCTTTTCTATCTACACACCAAGTCACTCAGCTCCATCATATCCTCCCCGGCAGCGCTACAACCCAACCTCCCCGGCAGCACTAGCTCCCCGGCAGCACTAGCTCCCCGGCAGCACTAGCTCCCCGGCAGCACTAGCTCCCCGGCAGCACTAGCTCCCCGGCAGCACTAGCTCCCCGGCAGCACTAGCTCCCCGGCAGCACTAGCTCCCCGGCAGCACTAGCTCCCCGGCAGCACTACCTCCCCACCAGCACTACCCCCCCACCAGCCCAGCAGCACTACCTCCCCAGCAACACTACCTCCCCAGCAACACTACCTCCCCAGCAACACTACCTACTAGCACGGACATTGCTGAGTAATACTTTGAGAAAATGTACTTCGTACGATTGTGATGCGTTGTCTCACCTAGCTATCTCACGATGAACGCAGTAATTACGTCTCTAGATAAGAGCGCCTGCTAAATGACTACGATGAACGCAGTAATTACGTCTCTAGATCAGAGCGCCTGCTAAATGACTACGATGAACGCAGTAATTACGTCTCTAGATAAGAGCGCCTGCTAAATGACTACGATGACCTGTAAGAGAAGCTCATTCAAATCCGTCAACTTCCAAATGGTTTAAACCACTCCATTATGGAGGGGTGACATCCATAGCGGTGCTATATATTAGAGTGGAAAATTCATGTGTTTATGCAACAAACTTCAGTGAATCGAACCGTTCCTCTAATGAAACAATCACTCCGAATCGTTTCAAAATAAAACGTATGGTTCAAAAGTCAACATATCTAGAAGCGTTTCAAATTAAAACGTATGGTTCAAGAGTATACATACCTAGAATCGTTTCAAATTAAAACGTATGGTTCAAGAGTCAACATACCTAGAATCGTTTCAAATGAAAACGTATGGTTCAAGAGTCTACATACCTAGAATCGTTTCAAATGAAAACGTATGGTTCAAGAGTCTACATACCTAGAATCGTTTCAAATGAAAACGTATGGTTCAAGAGTCTACATACCTAGAATCGTTTCAAATGAAAACGTATGGTTCAAGAGTCTACATACCTAGAATCGTTTCAAATGAAAACGTATGGTTCAAGAGTCTACATACCGAGAATCGTTTCAAATTAAAACGTATGGTTCAAGAGTCAACATACCTAGATGAAACGAACCGACAGTTCAGACAGACAGTGAACTGACCTGGTTGTGTTGGGCTGCCGCTGCTGCCGCCGCCGCCGCCTGCGCCAGGGCCTGGGCTTCCTGTAGCTGTTGTTGTTGTTGTACCAGGGCTGCCAGCTCAGCCTGAGTCAACACAATGGGGATGTTTTGATGCTGGCCCTCTTGGCCACTGTCTCCTTCATCTGGAGGAGAGAGGGGGGGGGGGGGGGGACTTGTTACAATCTACCGAACTGATAACTAGGGCTGGGTGATATATCTATTCATTGGAATGTATGTTTTGGCACGATATTCCAAATGCCAGTACTGCAGGAGTATTTTATTTGATTTTTATGAGTTAAGTCCGCTTGTTCTCATTTTTGGTATCATCTCCTTCGCTCCATCTGTGCAATGACTATAGGCTGTACCTTCCAATGCACACACACACACACACACACACACACACACACACACACACACACACACACACACACACACACACACACACACACACACACACACACACACACACACACACACACACACACACACACACACACACACACACACACACACACACACACACACACACACACACACACACACACACACACACACACCAAAGATGAGATCACATTCCTCTGACAAGCGGTTTCAACTCACCATTTGCATTTTGGTCCAACAGAAATCGGTCATATGGAACTGAAATGCGAGATGTTCAACTGACTACCGATACCATTTTAATGTTTCAACTCATCGCAGAGCAGACACTACTAAAACAGGAGTATAAATTAAGATCGAATCTGGAAAATCAGTTTGTTGCGCGCGATATTGCAGTACCGCGTACCGCTAGCAGCATTTAAGCCAAATACCATTACACTAGCCTTTGGCAGCAAGAGTCTCTCGGGGGCCTCCCGGGTGGCGCAGTGGTCTAGAGCACTGCATCGCAGCGCTAGCTGTGCCACCAGAGACTCTGGGTTCGTGCCCAGGCTCTGTCGCAGCCGGGCCGCGGCCGGGAGGTCCGTGGGGCGACGCACAATTGACCCAGCGTCGCCCGGGTTAGGGGAGGGTTTGGCCGGTAGGGATATCCTTGTCTCATCGCGCACCAGCGACTCCTGTGGCGGGCTGGGCGCAGTGCGCGCTAACCAAGGGGGCCAGGTGCACGGTGTTTCCTCCGACACATTGGTGGGGCTGGCTTCCGGGTTGGAGGCGCGCTGTGTTAAAGAAGCAGTGCGGCTTGGTTGGGTTGTGCTTCGGAGGACGCATGGCTTTCGACCTTCGTCTCTCCCGAGCCCGTACGGGAGTTGTAGCGATGAGACAAGGTAGTAATTACTAGCAATTGGATACCACGAAAATTGGGGATATATATATATATATATATTTTATTTTTTATTTTAAGAGTCTCTCTCTGCGAGTGTTGACGGGAGCAACTGCTTGCACGCGCGTTACCCCTCCACGTTGTCTCCCTGTCATGGCGTTACCCCTCCACGTTGTCTCCCTGTCATGGCGTTACCCCTCCACGTTATCTCCCTGTCATGGCGTTACCCCTCCACGTTGTCTCCCTGTCATGGCGTTACCCCTCCACGTTGTCTCCCTGTCATGGCGTTACCCCTCCACGTTGTCTCCCTGTCATGGCGTTACCCCTCCACGTTGTCTCCCTGTCATGGCGTTACCCCTCCACGTTGTCTCCCTGTCATGGCGTTACCCCTCCACGTTGTCTCCCTGTCATGGCGTTACCCCTCCACGTTGTCTCCCTGTCATGGCGTTGGTGGTATGGTATGGTACATTGTGTTGTTATTTCGCTGAACACCAGATGGTTTAATTTATTTTTGGCAGTGAAACGAGGCTACTCAGGCGAGAGAGACAAAAAACTCACCCAAATGTATAGCCCCGTTGGAAAATATAAGTGGATATATATATATATTTTTTTTAAACGTGAATCACATTTTTATTTGGCGTACCCCCGACGGCATTGTGGGTACCCATACCCCAGTTTGGGAATACCTGATCTACAGCAGGTATGACCAGGACCGTCTGTAGTACAGCCGGTATGACCAGGACTGTGTGTGTGTGTGTGTGTGTGTGTGTCTACTCACTCATGACAGCGTGCTGTGCCGCCTGCAGGACAGCCTGTATGGCCATGGCCATGGCCTGTGTGTGTGTGTGTGTGTGTGTGTGTGTGTGTGTGTGTGTGTGTGTGTCTACTCACTCATGACAGCGTGCTGTGCCGCCTGCAGGACAGCCTGTATGGCCATGGCCTGGGCGTTAGCCTCCTCGGCAGCAGCGTGTTGCGCCGCCTCCTCGGCAGCAGCGGTAACAGCCAGCTCCTCGGGGGTTAAACCCGTCACCATCAGGGTCTGCTGCCCCCCCGAGCCACCTTCAGACATCAGCTCCGCAGGAAGGCCCTAGGAGGCAAAGAAAATAAAATAAAGTTCACGACATTAAACATAGTTTTTTTTCAATGTTACTAAAAAATGTTTTGTTGGCACACATTTCGGTCGCTCGTGTGTGTTGCTAGGAGGAAACACAGCATTTCATTCTGTGGCCTTTTCCAAGACATGACAGTAAACCTGTGGATGGTAGTTTCCTTCCGTGAGTGTTGCATTGTATGTATATGTACACTACCAGTCAAAAGTTGACACAGCTACTCATTCAAGGGTTTTTCTTTATTTTTTACTTATTTTCTACATTATAGAATTATAGTGAAGACATCAAAACTATGTAATAACACATATGGAATCATGTAGTAACCCCCAAAAAGTGTTAAACAAATCAAAATATATTTTACATTTTATATATTGTAGCCACCCTTTGCCTTGATGGCAGCTTTGCACGCTCTTGGCATTCTCTCAACCAGCTTCACCTGGAATGCTTTTCCAACAATCTTGAAGGAGTTCCCACATATGCTGAGCACTTGTTGGCTGCTTTTCCTTCACTCTGCGGTCCAACTCATCCCAAACCGTCTCAATTGGGTTGAGGTTGGGTGATTGTGGAGGCCAGGTCATCTGATGCAGCACTTCATCACTCTCCTTCTTGGTCATACAGCCCTTACAGAGCCTGGAGGTGTGTTGGGTCATTGTCCTGTTGAAAAACCAAAAGTGTCCCACTAAGCCCAAACCAGATGGGATGGTGTATTGCTGCAGAATGCTTTTGTAGCCATGCTGGTTAAGTGTGCCCTCAATTCTAAATAAATCACTGACAGTGTTACCAGCAAAGCACCCCCACACCTCTTCCTCCATGCTTCACGATGGGAACCACACATGCAGAGATTATCCGTTGACATACTATGCGTGCCACAAAGACACGGCGGTTGGAACCAAAAACTCAAAAATGTGGACTCATCAGACCAAAGGACAGATTTCCACCTGTCTAATGTCCATTGCTCGTGTTTCTTGGCCCAAGCAAGTCTCTTCTTCTTATTGGTGTCCTTTAGTAGTGGTTTCTTTGCAGCAATTCAACCATGAAGACCTGATTCACACAGTCTCCTCTGAACAGTTGATGTTGAGATGTCTGTTACTTGAACACTGTGAAGCATTTATTTGGGCTGCAATCTGAGGCTGGTAACTGTACTGAACTTGTCCTTTGCAGCAGAGGTAACTCTGGGTCTTCCTTTCCTGTGGCGGTCCTCATGAGAGCCAGTTTCATTAAAGCCCTTGAAAGTTTTTGTGACTGCACTTCTTCAAAGTTCTTGAAATGTTCTGTAATGACTGACCTTCATGTCTTAACCTGTTGGGGATGTGGGCGCTGTTTAGACTATTTATGCTAATTGGGTAATTTTTGAAACGGCTTCCCACAAAATCCTTGATCGTACAATATGCATATTATTATTATTATTGGATAGAAAACAGTCTATAGTTTCTATAGGAGTTGAAATTTTGTCTCTAAGTGGAACAGAGCCCATTCTACAGCAATTTCCCTGACATGGATTCAGATTTCAGAAATGTTGGCCACTGTTCTGAAGTCAGTTAAAAGGGCACTCTTATTGCTATGACTATACGGACACTTCTTACGTCTTCCCCTGGATGCCTTTACGTGATGACGATTCCAATGGGGTCGATTGCGCGTTCACAGGCCCTATAAATCAAAAAACCCTGTAGCTAGCAAGTCTTTTCTTGGTGCGTCACGCGCGTGGAGGACACCGACCCTCTCCTGTTCCAAGCGTTAGTTTAGCCTGTTATATTTCTCCGGTCATCTTTTCACTCGTTATAGGAGTTAAAAACATCATAAGGTAGTTAATTTAAAGCGTTTTATAGCAATTTATATCCGTTTAGTGCGATTTTGGGACATTTATTTTTGCAACGATGTGAATAGTTGGGCACGCTTTTCAGTTCATCCCGAACGTAGTTGGCATTTCCACATGGCAAGAGGACAGCTTTCCACCAAAAGACGATTACTCCCAAGAAAGGATCCTTTGCCCAAGATACTGATGGAAGAACAGCTCAAGGTAGGACATTTTTATTATGATAAATCGTGTTTCTGTCGAAACATTTTAGTGGCTTAGGACGCCATGTTTTTTGACGTAGCTTCGCTTGGCGCAAACTGTATTGAAAAGTAAGGATAAATTAAAAAATGTAATTCCGCAATTGTATTAAGAATTAAATTGTCTATCAATCCCTGTCCACCCTATATTTTTTAGTCACGTTTATGAGTATTTATGTATAAGAGTAGATCACTGTCTAAGTGGCGCAAGGACATTTTCTGACCAGCTTGTCTACATTTCACATTGTCTAACCATGATTTTGGTGGCTAAATATAAACATTTGCGATCAAACTCTATATGGATTGTGTAATATGATGTTACAGGAGTGTCATCGGAAGAATTCTGAGAAGGTTAGTGAAAAAATTAATATCTTTTGGCGATGTTGACTTTTATCGCTCACTTTGGCTAGAATCAATGCTGGGCTGCTATGTGCTATGTGCTATGCTAATATAACGATTTATTGTGTTTTCGCTGTAAGACACTTAGAAAATCTGAAATATTGTCTGTATTCACAGGATCTGTGTCTTTCGATTCGTGTATGCTGTGTATTTTTACGAAATGTTTGATGATTAGTAGTTAGGTAAACACGTTGCTCTAAGTAGTTTTTCTAGTCCATTTGTGACGGTGGGTGCAATTGTAACCTATGCCATCTACCTGAAATATGCACTTTTTTCTAACAAAACCTATCCCATACCATAAATATGTTATCAGACTGTCATCTAATGAGTTTTTTTGTTGGTTAGGGGCTATAAATATCTTAGTTTAGCCGAATTGGTGATGGCTACTGGTGTTGGTGGACAAATAAAAGATGGTGGATTATGCTAATGTGTTTTTAGGTAATAGATGTACATCTTTACATATTGTGTCTTCCCTGTAAAACATTTTAAAAATCGGACATGTTGACTGGATTCACAAGATCTGTGTCTTTCATTAGCTGTATTGGACTTTAATGTGTGAAAGTTAAATATTTTAAAAAAATATTTTTTTTGAATTTCGCGGCACTGGTTTTTCAGTGGGGGGGGGGGGGGGGGGGAGTGTGCCGCTAGCGCCACGCTGATCCTAGACAGGTTAAAGTAATGATGGACTGTGATTTCTCTTTGCTTATTTGAGCTGTTCTTGCCATAATATGGACTTGGTCTTTTACCAAATAGGGATTCTTCTGTATACCACCCCTACCTGGCTCAAACGCATTAAGAAGGAAAGAAATTCCACAACTTTTACCAAGGCACACCTGTTAATTGAAATGCATTCCAGGTGACTACCTCATGAAGCTGGTTGAGAGAATGCCAAGAGTGTGCAAAGCGGTCATCAAGTCATCAACTTGGAAGAATCTCAAATACATTTTCATTTGTTTAACACTTTTTTGGTTACTACATGATTCCATGTGTGTTATTTCATAGTTTTGATGTCTTCACTATTATTCTACAATGTAGAAAATAGTAAAAACATAGAAAAACCCTGGAATGAGTATATATAGAATATATATATTGGTGGTGTGTGGTCACCACCTGCAGAACCATTCCTTTATTGGGGGTGTCTGGCTAATTGCCTATAATTTCCACCTTTTGTCTATTCCATTTGCACAACAGCTTGTGAAATTTATTGTCAATCAGTGTTGCTTCCTAATTGGACAGTTTGATTTCACAGAAGTGTGATTGACTTGGAGTTACATTGTGTTGTTTAAGTGTTCCCTTTATTTTTTTGAGCAGTGTATATATACTCAATATATACTCATTCCAGGGTTTTTCTTTGTTTTTACTATTTTCTACATTGTAGAATAATAGTGAAGAAATCAAAACTATGAAATAACACATATGGAATCATGTAGTAACCAAAAAAAAGTGTTAAACAAATCAAAATATATTTTATATTTGAGATTCTTCACACTCCCCACATTCTATATATATATATATATATATATATATATATATATATATATATATATAAATAACTGAATGTACTGTACCTCCTGCTCCCCCTGGTTCTGTTCCTCCATGCCCTCCACATGGACCTGTATCCCAGCTGCAGCAGCCTCCTCCAGGGTCACGACCCTTACTGTGCCCTCTGGGAGACAGTCGGTCTGCATGGCCTCCTCTCCCTCTATACACGCCGCTACCATCGCCTCAGACGACCCAGACATCGACGAGATCTCCTGGTGGAAGGAAGGGTCGGGGGGGACAGAAAGGGGTCGGGGACAGAAAGGGTTGAATGGTCAAAAGTAAAATGATACCAAAATAAACACCACTAACAGTCTCTTACTGCAGTGACTATCTGAACCAGCTAACCACAAGAGAATAGACACTATAACAGCCTTGTGTGTGTGTGTGGCCCTTACAGGTACGGAGGGTCCAGGTGTGGGTGTGGACTGGGTAACCGTGGTAACTGCTCGACCAGACGCCACCACGGCGCTGGACTCTGTGGTTACCGAGGACGACGAGGGAGCCTCTGTAGTTCCGTTGTCTCCCTGTGTCGAGTCACCAGGCTGGGCTGGAGGGAGGAGGGACGTCACACAATTAAGACCGAAACATCCCCACGCGGAGACCCAAACATCCCCACGCGGAGACCGAAACATCCCCACGCGGACACCCAAACATCCCCACGCGGAGACCCAAACATCCCCACGCGGAGACCCAAACATCCCCACGCGGAGACCCAAACATCCCCACGCGGAGACCCAAACATCCCCACGCGGAGACCCAAACATCCCCACGCGGAGACCCAAACATCCCCACGCGGAGACCCAAACATCCCCACGCGGAGACCCAAACATGAGACCCAAACATCCCCACGCGGAGACCCAAACATGAGACCCAAACATCCCCACGCGGAGACCCAAACATGAGACCCAAACATCCCCACGCGGAGACCCAAACATGAGACCCAAACATGAGACCCAAACATCCCCACGCGGAGACCCAAACATCCCCACGCGGAGACCCAAACATCCCCACGCGGAGACCCAAACATCCCCACGCGGAGACCCAAACATCCCCACGCGGAGACCCAAACATCCCCACGCGGAGACCCAAACATCCCCACGCGGAGACCCAAACATCCCCACGCGGAGACCCAAACATCCCCACGCGGAGACCCAAACATCCCCACGCGGAGACCCAAACATCCCCACGCGGAGACCCAAACATCCCCACGCGGAGACCCAAACATCCCCACGCGGAGACCCAAACATCCCCACGCGGAGACCCAAACATGAGACCCAAACATCCCCACGCGGAGACCGAAACATCCCCACGCGGAGACCCAAACATGAGACCCAAACATCCCCACGCGGAGACCCAAACATCCCCACGCGGAGACCGAAACATCCCCACGCGGAGACCCAAACATGAGACCCAAACATCCCCACGCGGAGACCCAAACATCCCCACGCGGAGACCCAAACATCCCCACGCGGAGACCGAAACATCCCCACGCGGAGACCCAAACATCCCCACGCGGAGACCCAAACATCCCCACGCGGAGACCCAAACATCCCCACGCGGAGACCGAAACATCCCCACGCAGAGACCCAAACATCCCCACGCGGAGACCCAAACATCCCCACGCGGAGACCCAAACATGAGACCCAAACATCCCCACGCGGAGACCGAAACATCCCCACGCGGAGACCCAAACATCCCCACGCGGAGACCGAAACATCCCCACGCGGAGACCCAAACATCCCCACGCGGAGACCCAAACATGAGACCCAAACATCCCCACGCGGAGACCCAAACATGAGACCCAAACATCCCCACGCGGAGACCCAAACATGAGACCCAAACATGAGACCCAAACATCCCCACGCGGAGACCCAAACATCCCCACGCGGAGACCCAAACATCCCCACGCGGAGACCCAAACATCCCCACGCGGAGACCCAAACATCCCCACGCGGAGACCCAAACATCCCCACGCGGAGACCCAAACATCCCCACGCGGAGACCCAAACATGAGACCCAAACATCCCCACGCGGAGACCCAAACATCCCCACGCGGAGACCCAAACATGAGACCCAAACATCCCCACGCGGAGACCCAAACATCCCCACGCGGAGACCGAAACATGAGACCCAAACATCCCCACGCGGACACCCAAACATCCCCACGCGGAGACCCAAACATCCCCACGCGGAGACCCAAACATCCCCACGCGGAGACCCAAACATCCCCACGCGGAGACCCAAACATCCCCACGCGGAGACCCAAACATGAGACCCAAACATGAGACCCAAACATCCCCACGCGGAGACCCAAACATGAGACCCAAACATCCCCACGCGGAGACCCAAACATGAGACCCAAACATCCCCACGCGGAGACCCAAACATCCCCACGCGGACACCCAAACATCCCCACGCGGAGACCCAAACATCCCCACGCGGAGACCCAAACATCCCCACGCGGAGACTGAAACATCCCCACGCGGAGACCCAAACATCCTGTATGTAGGTAGGAGAAAATATTACTAACATTTAAACTCTTAATCTTCTGTTTTAAAACACTAAGGCTGTGTTTATACAGGCAGACCAAATCTGATCTTTGGACCAATCAGATCAACCTTTTCCCCAATAATTGGGCAAAATATCAGAATATGTAGGCCTGTGTAAAAGGAGCCTAAGGGACAATTTCCCCTAGACCTAGAGATTAAGCCTAATCTTTCTGGCGATTCACTTTTGAGTAGATTTTTAGTCGTCTCGGACTTGACTTAATCTGTGTCTGAAAACAAATCCTCTCTAAAAACGCCAATGAGTACAGAACGGGTTAAAGACCGCCATGCTCAGTGGATAGATAGATAGATAGCAGTAGATCCCACCTGTCGTAGCCGTGTTGGTGGTGCCAGTCTCGTGCGTTTCACACGGTGGATTGGAACACACTCTCTGGACCGTGCCAGTCCCCGTCCCCGCCAGGTTGGACGTAGTCTGAGACGGGGTGTTGGTGGTGCCCGTCTCGTGCGTTTCACACGGCGGGTTGGAACACACCCTCTGCACTGTCCCTGTCGTCTGCCCGTTGCCCATACTGGAGTTGGCCTGCGTCGACGTAGTGGTAGTGCCAGTCTCGTGTGTTTCACAAGGTGGATTGGAGCAGACCTGTGTGTCGCTGCTGCCTCCAGCTCCGGCCTCAGTGGGGCTTGGCTGGTGTGTTTCACAAGGTGGACTGGAGCAGACAGGAGAGGTGAGGGAGGATCCTCCTCCTCCACCACCACCGGATGACCTGCTCTGGTTATCTGAGGACGAGGAGCTGAGCGTCATGCCCATCTTGTCAGAGCCCATGTTAGAGCGTGCGGTGGTCGAGGTGTAGGTAGTCCCTGTTCTCAGAGTCTCCGGTCGTAACACCCCGGGCACAGAGCTGCTACCAGAGACAGACGACGGGGAGAGGGCTCCGGAAGAGGGGGGCGGAGAGGACGGGGGATCGGACCCGCTGGTGTTGTCGATTACACAGGAGCCTTGTTGTTGTTGCTGGTTGGATCCCATGTTACAGCTGGCGGTAGTCTGGGTGTTGGTGGTACCTGTATCGTGGGTCTCTGACGGCGGGTTGGTGCACACCTGCTGTACCTGGCCCATGTTGGAGGACGCCGTCGTCTGGGTGTTGGTGGTACCTGTATCGTGGGTCTCTGACGGCGGGTTGGTGCACACCTGCTGTACCTGGCCCATGTTGGAGGACGCCGTCGTCTGGGTGTTGGTGGTACCGGTTTCGTGGGTTTCACACGGCGGGTTTGAACACACCCGCTCCACCCCACCATTACCGGTCATGTTAGCGGAGGCTGTGGTCGCTGTATTGGTAGTGCCAGTCTCGTGGGTCTCGCAGGGGGGGTTTGAGCAGACCAGGGTTACCGTTCCTGGGTCGCCTGCCTCGGGCTGGGTGGACGAGGGATCGGCGGAGGTGGGGGAAGACAGGATGGAGACCGGGAGGTCGTGGACAGGCTGAGCGTCCACACCACTGGGGGTCGTGATTAGGGTCACCTGAGTGGGCTGAGCTCCCGCCTGGAGGACAGAACGAGTACAGGAGGTCAAATCAGGAAGTCAATAGAAACTGTTTTTAAAGATGTGTAAGCATTTATTTTCCAACACACAGAAGAGGTCAATAAAACAAGTTACAATACAAATCGATCTTGCCAATAAAAGAAAATACATATTTGAATAAATAAAAACATATTTAACTTCTCTGGGATAGGGGGCAGCATTTTCACTTTTGGATGAAAAGCGTGCCCATAGTAAACTGCCTCCTAACTCAGTCCCAGATGTTAATATATGCTTATTATTAGTAGTATTGGATAGAAAACACTGACGTTTCTAAAACTGTTTGAATCATGTCTGTGAGTATAACAGAACTTATTTGGCAGGCAAAACCCAGAGGACAAACCATTCAGATTTTTGTTTTGAGGTCACTCTTTTCAATGGGTTTTCATTGGGAATAGAGATTTCTAAGGGACTTCCTGCAGATTTCCTGCAGTTCCTATCGCTTCCACTGGATGTCAACAGTCTTTAGAAATTGGTTGAGGTTTTTCCTTTGAGAAATGAAGAAGTAGCCATGTTCAGAATGAGGCTCCAGTGAAGTGTACTGTTTGTTAGAGGCGCGTGACCAGTTTTCCTCCGGTATTGAACACAGATCATCCAGTCTTCAATTTTATCGATTATTTACGTTAAAAAATACCTAAAGTATGTATTACAAAAGTAGTTTGAAATGTTTGGACAAAGCTTACAGGTAACTTTCGTAGTCATGTTGAGCGAGTTGGAACCGGTGTTTTTCTGGATCAATCAAACAAAGGGACCATTTGTGATGTTTATGGGACATATTGGAGTGCCAACAGAAGAAGCTCGTCAAAGGTAAGGCATGAATTATATCTTTATTTCTGCGTTTTGTGTCGCGCCGGGAGGGTTGAAATATGATGGTCTGTGATTATTAGCTGGGGTGCTATCATCAGATAATAGCATTGTTTGCTTTCGCCGAATAGCATTTTTTTTTTAGATCTGACACGTTGGCTGGATTCACAACAAGTGTAGCTTTAATTTGGTATTTTGAATGTGTGATTTCATGAAAGTTTAATTTTTTAATAGTAATTCATTTTGAATTTGGCGCTCTGCATTTTCACTGGATGTTGGCCAGGTGGGACGCTAGCGTCCAAACATATCTCAGAGAGGTTAAATGACAACTGAATCCTTCCGAGTATGAGGTTTTCTACAGGTTTTTTTAACGATGGCATGTCTGACCAGAAGAGAATCACGGCAAGGCCTGGTTTTCACAGACAGCTGTCTCCCAGGCGTATCACTGTGCCAGCAGGACAAGCATCTGCACCAAACACGAACAACTCTCCCGACGTAAAAAAAAAAAAAAAGAAACGTGACAGATAAGACGCCGACGACACTGCGTTTACAAAAGGCAGCCCAATTCTGATCATTATTTTTTTGGGGGGGGACCGATCAGATCACTTTTTCCCCAAATAATTGGCCTGCCTTTTGTAAACCCAGCCCACGTTGTTCTACATGAACTGTACCTGAGCTGCGGAGACGGTGACCTGTCCAGGCAGAGCGGTCATGGTGCCCAAGGTGGTGATGGGAGTAGCCGTGGCAACGCTTCCACCCGCCAGGCTCGAAGACACCGTACCAGTCACCGTACCAAACGTTGTCACACCTAAGGGGAAGGGACAAGGTTAATTGATTAATTGGTTAAGGTTAATTGATTATGTATATTGGTAGGCTGAAAATCCAGATTGGTTTTGTGCTAACATACCACCAGGCGTGTTAAGGAGTGGAATGTCAACGCTAACAAGACTGGCACTCGGGCTAATCTATTGGGACAGATGCTTCAAAACAGCACAAGCTAAAGCATGATGATTCAACGCGTCACTAAAACTAGACGAATCTTTAGGGAAACACAACTCTAGTCAAAGGATGAAGCGAAGCGCGCACGACTAGCAAAGAGCTATTACTGAACATCCTTACCTGTGGTTCCCTTGACAACGAGGGTGGTGACGTTAGGTTTGACACCGGAAACGGTAACCGGGGAGACGAGACGTACTCCTCCCATGGGGACTGTCCGTAAAATAGTCCCGGGTTGTCCAGGGGCACCCTTCAGTACCACCTGGTAGAAATATAATAACAGAACGTTAGAGAGGGGATAGAGGGGGGGGGGTACCTGTGTGAGTCCCTGCTGACCAGCCCCAGCTCTGGGCATAGTGCTGGTGTTACTGTACCAGGGTTAAAGGTTAGAGAGGGGATAGAGGGGGGGGGGGGTACCTGTGTGAGTCCCTGCTGACCAGCCCCAGCTCTGGGCATAGTGCTGGTGTTACTGTACCAGGGTTAAAGGTTAGAGAGGGGATAGAGAGGGGGGGGTTGGGGTACCTGTGTGAGTCCCTGCTGACCAGCCCCAGCTCTGGGCATAGTGCTGGTGTTACTGTACCAGGGTTAAAGGTTAGAGAGGGGATAGAGAGGGGGGGTTGGGGTACCTGTGTGAGTCCCTGCTGACCAGCCCCAGCTCTGGGCATAGTGCTGGTGTTACTGTACCAGGGTTAAAGGTTAGAGAGGGGATAGAGAGGGGGGGTTGGGGTACCTGTGTGAGTCCCTGCTGACCAGCCCCAGCTCTGGGCATAGTGCTGGTGTTACTGTACCAGGGTTAAAGGTTAGAGAGGGGATAGAGGGGGGGGGGTACCTGTGTGAGTCCCTGCTGACCAGCCCCAGCTCTGGGCATAGTGCTGGTGTTACTGTACCAGGGTTAAAGGTTAGAGAGGGGATAGAGGGGGGGTTGGGGTACCTTTGTGAGTCCCTGCTGACCAGCCCCAGCTCTGGGCATAGTGCTGGTGTTACTGTACCAGGGTTAAAGGTTAGAGAGGGGATAGAGGGGGGGGGTACCTGTGTGAGTCCCTGCTGACCAGGCCCAGCTCTGGGCATAGTGCTGGTGTTACTGTACCAGGGTTAAAGGTTAGAGAGGGGATAGAGGGGGGGGGGTACCTGTGTGAGTCCCTGCTGACCAGGCCCAGCTCTGGGCATAGTGCTGGTGTTACTGTACCAGGGTTAAAGGTTAGAGAGGGGATAGAGGGGGGGGGGGGGGGGGGGTACCTGTGTGAGTCCCTGCTGACCAGCCCCAGCTCTGGGCATAGTGCTGGTGTTACTGTACCAGGGTTAAAGGTTAGAGAGGGGATAGAGGGGGGGGGGGGGGTACCTGTGTGAGTCCTTGCTGACCAGGCCCAGCTCTGGGCATAGTGCTGGTGTTACTGTACCAGGGTTAAAGGTTAGAGAGGGGATAGAGAGGGGGGGTTGGGGTACCTGTGTGAGTCCCTGCTGACCAGCCCCAGCTCTGGGCATAGTGCTGGTGTTACTGTACCAGGGTTAAAGGTTAGAGAGGGGATAGAGGGGGGGGGGGGGTACCTGTGTGAGTCCCTGCTGACCAGGCCCAGCTCTGGGCATAGTGCTGGTGTTACTGTACCAGGGTTAAAGGTTAGAGAGGGGATAGAAGGGGGGGGGGGGGGTACCTGTGTGAGTCCCTGCTGACCAGGCCCAGCTCTGGGCATAGTGCTGGTGTTACTGTACCAGGGTTAAAGGTTAGAGAGGGGATAGAGGGGGGGGGGTACCTGTGTGAGTCCCTGCTGACCAGGCCCAGCTCTGGGCATTGTGCTGGTGTTACTGTACCAGGGTTAAAGGTTAGAGAGGGGATAGAGGGGGGGTTGGGGTACCTGTGTGAGTCCCTGCTGACCAGGCCCAGCTCTGGGCATAGTGCTGGTGTTACTGTACCAGGGTTAAAGGTTAGAGAGGGGATAGAGAGGGGGGGTTGGGGTACCTGTGTGAGTCCCTGCTGACCAGGCCCAGCTCTGGGCATTGTGCTGGTGTTACTGTACCAGGGTTAAAGGTTAGAGAGGGGATAGAGGGGGGGTTGGGGTACCTGTGTGAGTCCCTGCTGACCAGGCCCAGCTCTGGGCATAGTGCTGGTGTTACTGTACCAGGGTTAAAGGTTAGAGAGGGGATAGAGAGGGGGGGTTGGGGTACCTGTGTGAGTCCTTGCTGACCAGGCCCAGCTCTGGGCATAGTGCTGGTGTTACTGTACCAGGGTTAAAGGTTAGAGAGGGGATGGGGGGGTACCTTTGTGAGTCCCTGCTGACCAGGCCCAGGTCTGGGCATTGTGCTGGTGTTACTGTACCAGGGTTAAAGGTTAGAGAGGGGATAGAGGGGGGGGTTGGGGTACCTGTGTGAGTCCTTGCTGACCAGGCCCAGCTCTGGGCATAGCGCTGATGATCTTGCCTGGTGTCCCGGTGCCTGGTGTCATCATCTTAGTGGTGATAATGGTAATGGGTGACTTCATACCACTTCCTGTCACTCCTGACCAAACAACAGATTAAATACCATTTAGTAACAGGAAGTTGTCGTCATACGTAGACACATTTAAAAAATGATCCATGTGGTTACACCAATGGGCCACTTGAAAACGGTGTAACAAAATCCCCAAATGTAGCGCTGACTATGAATCAAACGATCTAGGAAAAACACTCAACATTAGTAAAAACATATTTTTTAACAATATTTGAATAATCACAAATTGCCTTTCAATTGGTTGATGTATAGGAAGCAAGACAGGACTAACCCGCTTGTCCGATGGCAGACATGGGTATGGTCTTGATGATGTGCGTGCCAGGCTTGGTGGCGGTGGGCATGCCGCTGTAAGATAAGATGGTGGGCTTTCCCCCCGCGGTCCCAGCCTGGGACGTAGTGATGATCGTGGTGGGCTTACCGTCCGCTGACGTCACCAGCTTCAGGATGGTGCCCGCCGGGAGGGGACCTTTAGTCTGGTTGAAAAGGAAAGCCGATAGAGGGGATTCAGGGTTAGGGGTCGGGAGGTCAAGATAGAGGTGGAAGCTGACAACAAGAAACATGGTCCTTCGAGACGGATATCTCAGGTTGGTTGACTGATCGCGTACATCAGAATACTAGGCCGATCGCATACATCAGAATACTAGGCCGATCGCGTACATCAGAATACTAGGCCGATCGCGTACATCAGAATACTAGGCCGATCGCGTACATCAGAATACTAGGCCGATCGCGTACATCAGAATACTAGGCCGATCGCGTACATCAGAATACTAGGCCGATCGCGTACTGGACTAGGCCGATCCCGTACTGGACTAGGCCGATCCCGTACTGGACTAAGCCGATCCCGTACTGGACTAGGCCGATCCCGTACTGGACTAGGCCGATCCCGTACTGGACTAGGCCGATCGCGTACTGGACTAGGCCGATCCCGTACTGGACTAGGCCGATCGCGTACTGGACTAGGCCGATCCCGTACTGGACTAGGCCGATCCCGTACTGGACTAAGCCGATCCCGTACTGGACTAGGCCGATCGCGTACTGGACTAGGCCGATCGCGTACTGGACTAGGCCGATCGCGTACTGGACTAGGCCGATCGCGTACTGGACTAGGCCGATCGCGTACTGGACTAGGCCGATCCCGTACTGGACTAGGCCGATCCCGTACTGGACTAGGCCGATCGCGTACTGGACTAGGCTGATACCGTACAGGACTAGGCTGATCTCGTACTGGACTAGGCTGATCGCGTACTGGACTAGGCTGATACCGTACAGGACTAGGCAGGCTGTCAAGAGATTTTCTCACCAGATCTAAAGACATTTCGAACATAGCCACACAGATTAAGACTAGTCGTGGACACAAACCCTAAATCAGGGATGGGCAACTCCAGTCCTCGTGGGCCTGATTGGTGGCACAATTTTGCCCCAGTACCTGCAAATACACTAATCATGGTCTTTGGTTTCAAATGTAATTAGTTTAAAATCAGATGCATTTGTTAGGGATGGGGAAAAAGTGAAACCCCTAATCAGACCCTCGAAATTCTTATTTACAATGACGGCCTAGGAACAGTGGGTTAACTGCCTTGTTCAGGGGCAGAAGGACAGATTTTTTTACATTGTCAGCTCGGGGATTCGATCCAGCAACCTTTCGGTTACTGGTCCAATGCTCTACCCACTAGGCTACCTGCCACCCCAAGACTAAGGGAAATGGGGGATACCCAGTCAGTTGTATAACTGAAATGTGTCTTCCGCATTTAACCCAACCCCCTCTGAATCAGAGAAGTGCGGGGGGGGGGGGGGGGGCTGCAGTATTCGACAGCCACACCTTCGGCGCCCGGGGAACAGTGGGATAACTGCCTTGCTCAGGGGGCAGAACGACAGATTGTTTTTACATTGTCAGCTCGGGGATTTGAACCAGCAACCTTTTGGTTACTGGCCCAACGCGCTGACTACTGACCTGTATAATGTGCTGTAGGCTGGAGCCAGCCTGTCCCGTCATCGCTCCGGTCTGACCAGGTTTGGTCTGGACGACGGACATCACCTTCCCCAGGTTGGACAGGTTGGACAGCTGAGGACAGAGGAGAGACTGGTCAAAAACAACATGTCTTACATGATCAAGACCCATCTATAACCTAATATAATATATTCCACTTAGCAGACGCTTTCACGTGACTTCTATCAAGATAGGCCAATTTAATGTCAGATAATATCTTACATGGGTGGGTATGGTTGTACTTACATGGCTGAGGAAACTATGTATTTTACATTTGTCGCTAATGAAATTAATTAATTAATGGAAATTAGCAGATGTTTTAATTTAAAGCGACTTCCATACTGTGTATGTTTAATATGTGACCCCCCCCCCCCCCATGGGGAAAATGGACTGTTCTACTGTACATGTTTAATATGTGACCCCCCCATGGGGAGAATGGACTGTTCTACTGTACATGTTTAATATGTGACCCCCCATGGGGAGAATGGACTGTTCTACTGTACATGTTTAATATGTGACCCCCCCCCCCCCCCATGGGGAGAATGGACTGTTCTACTGTACATGTTTAATATGTGACCCCCCCATGGGGATAATGGACTGTTCTACTGTACATGTTTAATATGTGACCCCCATGGGGAGAATGGACTGTTCTAATGTACATGTTTAATATGTGACCCCCCCCATGGGGAAAATGGACTGTTCTACTGTACATGTTTAATATGTGACCCCCCCATGGGGATAATGGACTGTTCTACTGTACATGTTGAATATGTAACCCCCCCATGGGGATAATGGACTGTTCTACTGTACATGTTGAATATGTGACCCCCCATGGGGAGAATGGACTGTTCTACTGTACATGTTTAATATGTGACCCCCCCATGGGGAGAATGGACTGTTCTACTGTACATGTTTAATATGTGACCCCCCATGGGGAGAATGGACTGTTCTACTGTACATGTTTAATATGTGACCCCCCCCCATGGGGAGAATGGACTGTTCTACTGTACATGTTGAATATGTGACCCCCCCCCCCCCCCCATGGGGAGAATGGACTGTTCTACTGTACACGGTGAATATGTGACTGTTCTACTGTACATGTGTAAAATGTGGCCCCCCCATGGGGAGAATGGACTGTTCATGTTCATTGTGACCCCCCCATGGGGAAAATGGACTGTTCTACTGTACATGTTTAATATGTGACCCCCCCCCATGGGGAGAATGGACTGTTCTACTGTACATGTTTAATATGTGACCCCCCCCATGGGGAGAATGGACTGTTCTACTGTACATGTTTAATATGTGACCCCCCCCATGGGGATAATGGACTGTTCTACTGTACATGTTTAATATGTGACCCCCCATGGGGAGAATGGACTGTTCTACTGTACATGTTTAATATGTGACCCCCCCCATGGGGAGAATGGACTGTTCTACTGTACATGTTTAATATGTGACCCCCCCCATGGGGAGAATGGACTGTTCTACTGTCCATGTTTAATATGTGACCCCCCCATGGGGAGAATGAACTGTTCTACTGTACATGTTGAATATGTGACCCCCCCCCCCCATGGGGAGAATGGACTGTTCTACTGTACATGGTGAATATGTGACTGTTCTACTGTACATGTTTAATATGTGGCCCCCCATGGGGAGAATGGACTGTTCATGTTCATTATGTGACCCCCCCATGGGGAAAATGGACTGTTCTACTGTACATGTTGAATATGTGACCCCCCATGGGGAGAATGGACTGTTCTACTGTACATGTTTAATATGTGACCCCCCCCATGGGGAGAATGGACTGTTCTACTGTACATGTTTAATATGTGACCCCCCCCATGGGGAGAATGGACTGTTCTACTGTACATGGTGAATATGTGACCCCCCCATGGGGAGAATGGACTGTTCTACTGTACATGGTGAATATGTGACCCCCCCATGGGGAGAATGGACTGTTCTACTGTACATGTTTAATATGTGACTGTTCTACTGTACATGTGTAAAATGTGACCCCCCCATGGGGAGAATGGACTGTTCTACTGTACATGTTTAATATGTGACCCCCCATGGGGAGAATGGACTGTTCTACTGTACATGTTTAATATGTGACCCCCCCATGGGGAGAATGGACTGTTCTACTGTACATGGTGAATATGTGACTGTTGTACTGTACATGTTCAATATGTGACCCCCCCCATGGGGAGAATGGACTGTTCTACTGTACATGTTTAATATGTGACCCCCCATGGGGAAAATGGACCGTTCTACTGTACATGTTCAATATGTGACCCCCCCCATGGGGAGAATGGACTGTTCTACTGTACATGTTTAATATGTGACCCCCCCATGGGGATAATGGACTGTTGTCCTGTACATGTTTAATATGTGACCCCCCCCCCATGGGGAAAATGGACCGTTCTACTGTACATGTTTAATATGTGACCCCCCCCCATGGGGAGAATGGACCGTTCTACTGTACATGTTTAATATGTGACCCCCCCCCATGGGGAAAATGGACCGTTCTACTGTACATGTTTAATATGTGACTGTTGTACTGTACATGTTCAATATGTGACCCCCCCCATGGGGAGAATGGACTGTTCTACTGTACATGTTTAATATGTGACCCCCCCCATGGGGAGAATGGACTGTTCTACTGTACATGTTTAATATGTGACCCCCCCCCCCCCCCCCATGGTGAAAATGGACTGTTCTATTGTACATGTTTAATATGTGACCCCCCCATGGGGAGAATGGACTGTTCTACTGTACATGTTTAATATGTGACCCCCCATGGGGAAAATGGACTGTTGTACTGTACATGTTTAATATGTGACCCCCCCCCCCCCCATGGGGAAAATGGACTGTTCTACTGTACATG
Source organism: Salvelinus fontinalis (assembly GCF_029448725.1). NCBI lineage: Eukaryota > Metazoa > Chordata > Actinopteri > Salmoniformes > Salmonidae > Salvelinus > Salvelinus fontinalis. Next base: position 68,398 of record NC_074695.1, read on the forward strand.
TTTAATATGTGACCCCCCCCCCCCCCCCATGGGGAAAATGGACTGTTCTACTGTACATGTTTAATATGTGACCCCCCATGGGGAAAATGGACTGTTCTACTGTACATGTTTAATATGTGACCCCCCCCCCATGGGGAGAATGGACTGTTCTACTATACATGTTTAATATGTGACCCCCCCCCCATGGGGAAAATGGACTGTTCATGTAAAAGACAACAGAAGGCATCCTAACTAACCCAATGCTGCACGTCCTTGCCAGACATCACTTTGTTTTGCCCCTGGTTGGCCGCAGTCAGCTTAGAACGGGGGCACAAAACAGATGCAGTGAGTCCCTGCTAAACCAGGGCTGTGGGACATGTCACAAAACCGGGGTCAATGAGATAGCAAGCTAACTTGCTTAGCTTCAATGTTCAGATTTGTTTAAACATATTGTATAGGAAAGGATGCATGAAATAGGAATTGGGATTCATTCAAACAAAACAATTTTACAACCCATATACCAAGTTAAGCTTTGGCATAAGCAGAAAAACAAACGAGAAAATCTAAAAAGTTATTTCTGAATTATAAAAGTTATTTCATTATTATCATTAATATTGTTATTAAATGGTTTAATTAAATTAATCCAAACTGTAGAACCAAAAATAAATAAAAATCTAGTTATTTCTGAATGTTTATTAAAGTTAGCCTGGATCCTGCTAAGGAAACTAAAACACATCTTACCAGTGTTCCACCTCCCCCCATAGTAAGGGGACTCTTAACCAGGGTGATTGTCTTGGTGACTCCTCCCACTACCGTGGTAACCACCTGGTGTTGCTGGGCAACGGTCACCGTGCCAGACTTGTGCACGGTGATGATTGGGCGAGAAGGCGTTCCGGGTGTGGCAACACCTGACGTGCCCACCTGAGCCGCAGCAGTCTTCAGCATGCGGGTTGCTGGGTTACTAACCTAGGGAGGACAACACCGGGTGAGAGAGAGAGAGACAGGAGAGAGAGAGTACTTAGAAGGCAAGGCCAAGACAGCTCCTACAGCATTTAGAAGGCACGGCCAAGACAGCTCCTACAGCATTTAGAAGGCACGGCCAAGACAGCTCCTACAGCATTTAGAAGGCACGGCCAAGACAGCTCCTACAGCATTTAGAAGGCACGGCCAAGACAGCTCCTACAGCATTTAGAAGGCACGGCCAAGACAGCTCCTACAGCATTTAGAAGGCACGGCCAAGACAGCTCCTACAGCATTTAGAAGGCACGGCCAAGACAGCTCCTACAGCATTTAGAAGGCACGGCCAAGACAGCTCCTACAGCATTTAGAAGGCACGGCCAAGACAGCTCCTACAGCATTTAGAAGGCACGGCCAAGACAGCTCCTACAGCATTTAGAAGGCACGGCCAAGACAGCTCCTACAGCATTTAGAAGGCACGGCCAAGACAGCTCCTACAGCATTTAGAAGGCACGGCCAAGACAGCTCCTACAGCATTTAGAAGGCACGGCCAAGACAGCTCCTACAGCATTTAGAAGGCACGGCCAAGACAGCTCCTACAGCATTTAGAAGGCACGGCCAAGACAGCTCCTACAGCATTTAGAAGGCACGGCCAAGACAGCTCCTACAGCATTTAGAAGGCACGGCCAAGACGGCTCCTACAGCATTTAGAAGGCACGGCCAAGACAGCCCCTACAGCATTTAGAAGGCAAGGCCAAGACGGCTCCTACAGCATTTAGAAGGCACGGACAAGACAGCCCCTACAGCATTTAGAAGGCACGGCCAAGACAGCTCCTACAGCATTTAGAAGGCACGACCAAGACAGCCCCTACAGTATTTAGAAGGCACGGCCAAGACAGCTCCTACAGCATTTAGAAGGCACGGCCGATACATTGCTTCCCTCCATGGTGGTACAGTAGGTAATGTGGATATCGGCGCACAGCCTTGATAAACAGAATCCCTCTAGTGTACCTGAAGAGTTCATAATTAACAGCAGAGGTTTACATGGTGTGTGTGTGTGTGTTACTATTCGTCCAGGGATCTCTTACCATAACAGGCGAGGCTACTTTGACGGTCTGTGAACCGGGGCTCATGGCCACGGTCTTGACCATAGTAGCACCGGCTGGAAGCTGCATGGTGGCCGTGGAGGGCGGGATCTTCTGGGTGGCCGCAGCCGCAGCAGCCAACGCAGCCATGCCACTCATCTGAGGGCTGCTGCCCATTGGCTGAGGGGGGAGGGGGAGGAGGAAGCAGACACGTACAAAATAATGACAATTATTAGCATTTATAAATCACTTGTTGTTTTACAAGAATACATCTCAAAGTGCCTAAAGTTTGGTTATTCATAGAACTAGAGAATATGGAATAGAAGGAACTAAACTTGTTGTGTATGAATCAGACCTGGGATAACTATAGTTTTAACTAGGACTTATGGAAATATATTTTCTTTAGTATGTCCCCCTAACCCTACCACCCCTCCCCTAATTAGAGTAAACTAATGGACACCAACACTTAGGCTTCTACTTCCTGGTCACACACACACTACATAAATAATGTAAAATATACTCTCCGTGAAATTTAAGGAGTATTTCTGTCTGTAATAAAGCCCTTTCGTAGGGAAACACTCATTCTGATCGGCTGGGCCTGACTCCCCAGTGGCTGGGCCTGGCTCTCCAGTGGGTGGGCTTATGCCCTTCAAAGCCCACCCATGGATGCACCCCTGCCCAATCATGTGAAATCCATAGATTAGGGCCCAATGAATTTATTTCCAACTGACATTTCCTTATATGAACTTTAACTCAGTAAAAAAATTGAAATGGTTGCATGTTGCGTTTATATTTTTGTTCGGTATACTTCCGAAGACCATCCAGTTTTGATATCTAGCTGCCATATATTTTTTCCGCTGTGCTGTTTCACAAAAGTTCTGAATCTTTCTATTCATATACACTGCTCAAAAAAATAAAGGGAACACTAAAGTGGACCGTTTGATTTCACAGAAGTGTGATTGACTTGGAGTTCCATTGTGTTGTTTAAGTGTTCCCTTTATTATTTGAGCAGTGTAGTTTCTACAGATTGTAGATCAACACCATTGCTAAGATAAGTCATAGTCAAATCGATCAATAATATCATTATCAAAATCACCCAGCGGTGTTATTTACAGAGTAAATAATTATTTTTTTTCGGCCATTACTAAAGCTGCGACCAAAAACAAGCTACATAAGGGCGGTACCAAAACAAGTGATCTAACGATTGTCTCTTTCGCAGCAAAATCTGCAGAGCTGAGATTATATATCTATCCTACCGGTGGCAAGATTATTATTATTATTTTTTTTTAATAATTGAAAAACAAAGTTTTAAATCCGGCATTGTTTTGTGTATCAGTGCATAAACCCTGTGCCATGGAATCGGTAAATCTCCTGCCAATAATAAATAGATATGCTGATAACGGACAGCCTTGTTTTACTCCTTCTGACAATTTAATACTTTCTGAAAAGTATCCATTATTAATCATTTTACACCTGGGGTTGCTATACATACCATTATGCCATTGTATGAGAGATTCTCCAAAATTAAAATAGTCCAGGCATTTCATATATAAATTCCAGTTGTACTTTACCAAAGGCCCTTTCAAAGTCCGCTATGAATACCAGGCCTGGTTTCCCAGATTTAGTGGTCTATCGTTTCCAGTATTTGTCTTATTTTGTCCCCAATGTATTGTCCATATAAAAACACTGATTAGGATGAATAAAATCCGACAATACCTTTATCAATTTTATGCGCTATGCATTTTACTACAATTTTTGGTTGTGTAAGGGGTCTCCAGTTTGTTTTAATGGACTGGATCTTTATATATTTACCACGTGGGTGGTGTTATAGTAATAATAATTAAATAATTAAAGGAGTAATAATTAAATCAGACCTTCTTGCTGAGTGTCTGATGGTCTACCATATATGGTTAAAACATGTTAATAACGTGCCTTTATATATATACATATTATATATATATATATACTATATTTGATATATAGTGCCTTCGGGAAGTATTCAGACCGCTCGACTTTTTACACATTTTGCTAAAATGGATAAAATAATCTCAGCAATCTGCAAAACAAATACCCCATAATGACAAAGCAAACAGGTTTTTAGAATTTTTTGCTAATTTATCAAATAAAAAAAACGGAAATAACTTATTTACATAAGATTCAGACCCTTTGCTACGCGACTCGAAATTGAGCTCAGGTGCATCCTGTTTACATTGATGATCCTTGAGATGTTTCTACAACTTGATTAGAGTTCACCTGTGGTAAATTGAACTGATTGGATATGATTTGGAAAGTCACACACCTATCTATATAGGGTCCCACAGTTGACAGTGCATGTCAGAGCAAAAACCAATCCATGAGGTCGAAGGAATTATCTGTAGAGCTTCGAGACAGGATTGTGTCGAGCCACAGATCTGGGGAAGGGTACCAAAAAAATGGCTACAGCATTGAAGGTCCAACAATACAATGGCCTCCATAATTCTTAAAATGGAAGAAGTTTGGAACCACCAAGACTCTTCCTAGAGCTGGCCGCCTGGCCAAACTCAAATATTGGAGAAGGGCCTTGGTCAGGGAGGTGACCAAGAACCCGATGGTCACTCTGACAGAGCTCCAGAGTTCCTCTGTGAAGATGGAAGAACCTTCCAGAAAGACAACCATCTCCGCAGCACTCCACCAATCAGGCCTTTATGGTACAGTTGCCAGACGGTAGCCGCCACTCAGTTTGCCAAAAGGCACATAAAGAATCTCAGACCATGAGAAACAAGATTCTCTGGTTTGACGAAACGAAGATTGAACTCTTTGGCCTGAATGCCAAGCTTCACGTCTCAAAGAACCTGGCACCATCCCTATGGTGAAGCATGGTGGTGGCAGCATCATGATGTGGGGATGTTTTTCAGCGGCATGTACTGGGAGATTAGTCAGGATCGAGGGAATATGAACGGAGAAACGTACAGAGAGATCCTTGATGAAAACCTGCTCCAGAGCGCTCAGGACCTCAGACTGGTGCGACGGGTCACCTTCCAACAGGACAACGACTCTAAGCACACAGCCAAGACATTGCAGGAGTGGCTTATGGGACAAGTCTCTGAATGTCATTGAGTGGCCCGGCCCGAGGCCGGACTTGAACTCGATCGAACATCTCTGGAGAGACCTGAAAATAGCTGTGCAGCAATGCTCCCCATCAAACCTGACAGCTTGAGAGGATCTGCAGGGGAAAAAATGGGAGAAACTCCCACAAAACAGGTCTGCCACACGTTGAGGCTATAATCATTGGCAAAGGTGCTTGAACAAAGTACTGAATTGATAGTCTGAAAACTTACATAAAATGTGACATACATATATATATATATATATACATATATATATATATATATATATATATATATATATATATATATATACACACACACACACACACATTTAATACATTTGCAAAAAACAGATTTTGCTTGGTAATTATGAGGATTTGTGTGTAAATTAGGGGGGGGGGGGGGGGGCAATTGAATCCATTTTAGAATATGGCTTTAACTAGGGGTGCACAATATATTGTCCGATATTAGCTAAAACTGGCAACATCGGTATCGGCCCGATGTCTAGTTTAACGCTGATGTGCAAAACCAATGTTAAAACTGACGTGCCATACCTATATAACGTAGGTACATGACGTAAATGACGCCACGTAAAATGTTGCGCTATACGTGCAACACAGCATTCCTAACCTAACCCACAATGTCTGCTGTGTGGAACGAGCTGTCGACAAGTCGAGCAGTCTTTTGAAAGAGTAAGAACATTTCAGCGAGACAACTCAAAGGCGAAATACATTAAAGCCAAGATAATGGAATTCGTTGCCCTTGACAATCAACCGTTCTGTCGTGGGTGATGTTGGCTTTCGCCGACTGGTCGAGCACCGGTACACACTACCAAGTGCGCTATTGTTGCCCTACCGGAGTTACACAGTAATAGCGTCACTGCTATTAGCCACGATGCTCGATGCTATGTACGAGGAACGCTACTTCGATGCAGACAAGAAACAGAGTTTACGTGAAATGTTACAGACACAGCTGGACAAGATGGAAACAGACACAGTGACTGTGCGCACCGAGGAAGAGGCCCTACGGACCGACAGAGCTGAAACTTCACTGCTTGACATGTATGATGAAATCCTTTTTTTAATTTAACGAGGCAAGTCAGTTAAAACTTCTTCTGGCTGCAGGGTGAATATTGAAAAAACTGGAAAATATGTGCACATTTTCAAACGGCCTCTTAAGAAATTTTTGATCTTACAATATGCATATATTTACTACTATTGGATAGAAAACAGTCCCTAGTTTCTAAAAACGTTTGAATTATTTCTCTAAGTGGAACAGAACTATTTTTACAGACCATTTCCTATCCGGAATTGAGATTTCCAAATGCGATGTCTCTCTTTAACCTGTTGAGGCTAGGGGGTGCTGTTGTCACTATTTATGGAAATCGTGTAATTTTTTAAACGGCTTCCTACAAAATTCTTGATCGTACAATATGCATATTATTATTATTATTGGATAGAAAACAGTCTATAGTTTCTATAGCCGTTGAAATTTTGTCTCTGAGTGGAACAGAACTCATTCTACAGCAATTTCCCTGACATGGAGTCAGATTTCACACATTTTGGCCCCTGTTCTGGAGTCAGTTTTAAGGCCACTGTTATTGCTATGAGTATACGGACACTGCTTACGTCTTCCCCTGGATGCCTTTACGTGATGACGATTTGAATGGTGTGGATTGCGCAATCACAGCCACTATAAATGAAAAACACGTGTAGGTAGGCACTCCTTTCCTGCTGCGTCGGACGCACGGTGGGCACCGACCCGTTCTTTTTCCAAGCATTAGTGGAGCCAGTAATATTTCTCAGGTCATGTTTCTACTCGTTATAGGAGTTAAAAACATCATAAGGTAGTTAATTTAAACCGTTTTATAGCAATTTATACCCGTTTAGTGCGATTTTGGGACATTTATTTCTGAGACACTGTGAATCTCTGGGCACGCTTCCAGTTCATGCCGAACACAATGGGCATTCTACATGGCAAGAGGACAGCTTTCGACCAAAAGACGATTAGACCCAAGAAAGGATTCTTTGACCAAGATTCTGATGGAAGAACAGCTCAAAGTAGGAACAATTTATTATGATAAATCATGTTTCTGTCGAAAAATGTTAATGGCTTAGGACGCCATCTTGTTTGACGTAGCTTCGCCTGGCGCAAACTGTATTGAAAAGTAAGGATAATTAAAAAAATGTAATTCCGCAATTGTATTAAGAATTAAATTGTCTATCAATCGCTGTCCACCCTATATTTTTTAGTCACGTTTATGAGTATTTATGTATACGACTAGATCACTGTCTAATATGGCGCAGGATATTTTCTGACCAGCTGGGCTACTTTTCTCATTGTCTAACCATGATTTTGGTGGCTAAATATGCACATTTTCGAACAAACTGTATATGTATGTTGTAATGTGATGTTACAGGAGTGTCATCTGAAGAATTCTGAGAAGGTTAGTGAAAAAATTAATATATTTTGGCGATGTTTACGTTATCGCTCTCTTTGGCTAGAATCAATGCTGGTGTAATGTTTGCACATGTGCTATGCTAATATAACGATTTATTGTGTTTTCGCTGTAAGACACTTAGAAAATCTGAAATATTGTCTGTATTCACAGGATCTGTGTCTTTCGATTAGTGTATGCTGTGTATTTTTACGAAATGTTTGATGATTAGTAGTTAGGTAAACACGTTGCTCATTGTATTTATTCTAGTCCATTTGTGACGGTGGGTGCAATTGTAAACTATGACATCTACCTGAAATATGCACATTTTTCTAACAAAACCTATCCTATACCATAAATATGTTATCAGACTGTCATCTGATGAGCTTTTTTCTTGGTTAGTGGCTATCAATATCTTAGTTTAGCCGAATTGGTGATAGCTACTGGTGTTGGTGGACAAAGAAAAGATGGTGGATTATGCTAATGTGTTTAGCTAATAGATTTACATCTTTACATATCGTGTCTTCCCTGTAAAACATTTTAAAAATCGGACATGTTGGCTGGATTCACAAGATCTGTGTCTTTCATTAGCTGTATTGGACTTTAATGTGTGAAAGTTAAATATTAAAAAAAAATAATAATAATAATAATTTCGCGGCTCTGCCTTTTCAGTGGGGCTGGGGGGGGTCCTAGACCCCCCCCCCCAGTCCTAGACAGGTTAAGAGCGTGTCTATAAAAGGTCATGTCACTTAGGACCGTAGAAATAAGGTCATACGCCTTCATCTGGGTGTAATGCGGAAGTGAGAGAAGAAAGCAGTTGAATATCTCTTCCAGGGGCTGAACACAACATCTTGTAGTGAGACCTGCGCACTTTATTTTTTTTTCTGGGCGCGAGGTAGAACCTGGACTCGGCTCCTGGAATACGCTCGTTAAAGGTGAATATGACCTCTGGCTACGATATTATTTGATACATGTCACAAAATCATCCTAAAGTATGTTTTTTCAATATACTTTAATTATATTATTGAAATTTATTCTGGACTTTAGACGTGATGCTTTGGGGAAAAAATTTGAAGAAAGAGAGATTAGCGCCGCACGGCCATTGTGCTTGCTAACCCAAGAGGGAAATAGTTCGTTCTGGAACCCAACTAAAGACTGTACTGGACAATGGACCCCTTTACAACATTCTGATGGAATATCAACAAAGATAAGGACCCAATTTGGGATGCTTTTTCATATATCTGTCGAACTGTGCTATGCTAGCGTTTGACTAGAATCAATGCTGCCGTATGCTAGCTAATGTTGTAAGCTAATATAACGATATATTGTGTTTTCGCTGTAAAACACTTCAAAAATCGGAAATATTGGCTCTATTCACACGATCTTTGTCTTTCATTAGCTATCCACCATATATTCTTCTGAAATGTTTTATGAGGTGTAATTAGTAGTTGACGTTGGTGTCTGTATTTTCTCTGGCTACTCCCGTGCGATTTCAGACTGTAGCTATGATGGGAGCAGTAATGTAAAACTGATTTATAGCTAAAATATGCACATTTTATGAACAAAACATAGATTTATTGTGTAACATGTTATAGGACTGTCATCTGAGGTAGTTTTTTCTAGGTTGTTTAGGTTGGTTCTAGGTTAGTTAGGTTGGCTTGTGCATCCTACTTGAATCATACTTGTGCTGCTCCTACTTGTCTGTTCACTTTATTTGGTGGTGAGCTAACATAAATATATGTGGTGTTTTCTCTGTAAAACATTTTAAAAAATCGGACATGTTGGCTGGATTGACAAGATGTTTATCTTTCAAATGCTGTATTGGACTTGTTAATGTGTGAAAGTTAAATATTTAAAAAAAATAGATTTTGAATTTCGCGCCCTGCAATAGAGCTGGATGTTGTCATAAGTGTACCGACGTCGGGACAGCCCGCCTAACAGGTTAAGGACAAAATCTTATTTACAATGACGGCTTAACCCCCGGCCAAACCCGGACGACGCTGAGACGCAGTGCCTTACACACACAGAGGTCTGTTAACTATTTAACTGTACTAGAATGCTTAAAATGGCCGCGCCAAAAAATGTAATAGGCATCGTTTGGGGGGGGCGAGGAAAATATTGGATATCGGTATCGGCCCAAGATGTCATATCGGTGCATCACTAGCTGTAACGTAAGAAAACGCGGAAAAAGTCAAGGGTTCTGAAAACTTTCTGAATGGACTGCACCTCAACTTGCCATCAACAAAAAAAAAAGGTTTCGTATACTTCCACTGGTATGCAATCCAGCCCTGGAGTTTACCCATCCTTAAAGGCTTTAATTGCATCAAGAAGTTCCTCCTCTGTAATTAGGCCTTCGCATGAGTCTCTGTATAGCTGTTAATTTTATACTATTATTAGAAAAATACCCTTAACTTCAGTAGGTGGAGAATGAAATATGGAACATATGTTTAAAGTACTTTGCTTCCTCTTTTAAAATATTTTTTGGTTAAATGGGTGACTCCTTCATTTCTAAGACGTTTAAGTAAATCATTTTTGGTAGTATTTTTATGTCGACGTTTTAAAGAATTCGGTGCATTTTCCCCACCACAGTCCATCCAGTTCGCTTATTTTTTTTATTTGTTATAACGCTTAAATATTTCATACACTTCTTGATCTTTATTACGTTCATTTCTTTTTGTTTCTCCTCTAACTTATTCTGAGCCTTTACGGTACCGTTTTTATATTGCTATCTATCTATACTTTCAGTTCTTCTGTTTGAGATGAACTCTTTTTTTACCTAAATATGTTGTAAAAAAAAGAAAGAGGACTATTGAATTGCATGGCCTCTTAAGGTACATTTAAGTGTCTCATACAATCCTTTACGAAGCCATTTTGGGTTTACTACCTTTTTATTTTGGCATTTTTATTGTTCAGAAATGTGGTAGGTCGTCTCTTCGTTCGCTGGACTTTATCCCGCTAACTGTTCCAAATGTCCGAACTGAATTTGGTAAAAGGGCTTTTATGTACTCTGCGCCATCGTCTTGGAACGCTTTAAAAAAAATACTTTTAAACTGGAAGAACTTGTCCCGATTGGTATTTTTAATCACCGATGAAGGATTTTGAGACTGGTTTCCCTGACCTGTCAATGTTCTTAGTTTGCTGTTTTTGATTTTGTTATACTCTTGTGAATTCAATGGTTTTTACTCGATTACTTGTAGTTTTTCATGTTGTCTGTCTGTAATTTTTGTAATGACTTGGTGCTGCCTATCTTGGCCAGGACGCTCTTGAAAAAGAGATTTTAAATCTCAATGAGCCCTTCCTGGTTAAATAAAGGTTTAATAAATAAAACATTTGAAAGGGGGATCTGTTGTATCTATTTTACGTAGGGAAAAACGTCCCTTAAATTCTTCTGTCTAGGTTAAAAACTATGTCATCCAGTAGGCTTTGATTACATTTCCAACACATAAATATTCTCTAAGACTATTGTGTATACCAATGATTTGATAGTTAGGGGACAGAATGCTGTCGAACAATCAACACTAACTTTTGGTGGCAGCAAAAATGACATGGGTAGTCAAGACGACTAGCTTGATTGAGCCTCCTCCATGTATATCTCACTAGGTCAGGATATTAAACCTCCTCCATGTATATCTCACTAGGTCAGGGTATTAAACCTCCTCCATGTATATCTCACTAGGTCAGGATATTAAACCTCCTCCATGTATATCTCACTAGGTCAGGATATTAAACCTCCTCCATGTATATCTCACTAGGTCAGGATATTAAACCTCCTCCATGTATATCTCACTAGGTCAGGATATTAAACCTCCACCATGTATATCTCACTAGGTCAGGATATTAAACCTCCTCCATGTATATCTCACTAGGTCAGGGTATTAAACCTCCTCCATGTATATCTCACTAGGTCAGCGTATTAAACCTCCTCCATGTATATCTCACTAGGTCAGGATATTAAACCTCCTCCATGTATATCTCACTAGGTCAGGATATTAAATCTCCTCCATGTATATCTCAATAGGTCAGGATATTAAACCTCCATGTATATCTCACTAGGTCAGGGTATTAAACCTCCTCCATGTATATCTCACTAGGTCAGGATATTAAACCTCCACCATGTATATCTCACTAGGTCAGGATATTAAACCTCCATGTATATCTCACTAGGTCAGGATATTAAACCTCCTCCATGTATATCTCACTAGGTCAGGGTATTAAACCTCCATATATCCACTAATTCCAATACATTCCTTAAGTGCACGATGAGGGTGATAGTTTGTAGTGTGAATTCCCCTATGTGCCCTAGTCAAAAGTAGTGTACTCTATAGGAAATAGGGTAGCATTTGGTACATAGACCACAGTAAGTCCTTTACCGTTCCCTGTACACCCTGTGCCGGCACCACCATGCGGACCCCGGCAGGAAGTGATGTCACCGTTACGGGAGATTTCCCGCCCTGGTTGGCCTGTCTCACCGTGACGATGGAGGTGCCTGTGGTTGTGTGTGGAGCAGAGACCTTCAGGATAGCTGGAGGGGAAAAAAATAAAACCAATGTTTAAGATGGTGGCTGATCTGGAAAGAAACCCTTTGATTATGTTTTGACACAATTATAATTAAAGTTAAACAGTTTTGAGAAGTTGAGCCAAATAATTAAAAAAAGAGAGCATTTAAAATATTACAGAAATAAAGTTAAATAAATTCAGTTATTCAGTAGTCGTTACCTGGCCCGCGTGCATTCGCAGCAGCCATTGGACTCCCAGGCATGGTGGTGGTGGGGGAGGGGACCAGCGTTATGCCCTGGAGAGGCTGGCCCTGTGCGGACGCTGCAGAGGCTGTGACAGGGCTCTTGGGGGAGTTGACCGGCAGTGACGTCGCGGGGCTGACACCGGGTGTGGTGGTGGCTGAGGCGGGGGGGATATCGTACTTCTGCAGCTGCAACAAGTAGGTGTCTGCGGTAGGTACCGCCCCCCAGCTCACCTCCAGGCTACTGGTATTGGCTCTCACCAGCTGCACCCGTGACGGGGGGCGGGGCTTCTCTGTGAGGAACAGAGCAGCGGTTAGTGTTTACAAATCAAAAATAACTACCTGATTTCTTACGGATTCGCTGTATCCCACTCAACTTACATTTACATTTAAGTCATTTAGCAGACGCTCTTATCCAGAGCGACTTACAAATTGGTGCATTCACCTTATGACATCCAGTGGAACAGCCACTTTACAACAGTGCATCTAAACTTATTTGTACTATTAAATTCCCAACACACAAATACTTCACAGATGATCACGTTGACATTCCCTGTCTTTATAAAAAGTGTTCTACATCAAAATGAATCGTTGATACTTTCAATGAACACACACAAACAAACAAACAAACAAACAAACAAACATCTTTCTGAACAAGCAAGTGTCATACAGACTTGATTAAGTGAACTGAGGGACTCACCGGTCTCCAGGTACCAGAGGTCCTTACAGCACACCTGGTTGTTCCAGGCCTTGCGGTATCCGTCCCGGCCGCTCCAGACGTAGAGGCGTGAGTTGATGGCCACGGAGCAGTGACCGGCCCTGGCCCTGGGGATGTTATCTTCTAGAGAATCCATCAGCACCGACTCCCACGCCATCGAGTCTAGGAGCGGACAGAAGATAATCATCAGTGGTGTATTTGGGGCGGCACACCGTATCACCGGGGAATTTGGGGCGGCACACCGTATCACCGGAGTATTTGGTCAAAGCCTCAGGATGACTTTCAATACCTGCTTAACCACTTCTAAAAAAATATATAATATTTGTAGCTACTTTTTAAGTAAATACCTGCAGTCAACGTGTACAACACGTTAGGAGATAAAAGAACATTGCGTTCTTAAATTTCGGCTGTCACATTATTATGATGCTTGCGGTAGTCCTTAGTCACGTGTTTGTTTACAAGCACACAACAACGAGAAACCGGAGCCTTGTGAGTCACTCACTGTTGTGAAGCATGCGCCTGGTGATCTAATTACAAAATGGAATTCACTACTAAAATGTTGGCCAGCTAGATATCTGATAACTATTAAGTTAACTGTCTAAAATGTGCTAAATGCTCTGCAGTTGTTTTGCCATATGTACACGTTAGCTATCTAGCTAAGTGGTTAGCTTCTTCCATAATCAAGCATTGGCTTGGTAACAGCAGAGAATACCCTCCTGGATAAAGATCCTTGCTAATGCTAATGTTTTGTGTAGCTGTCTGGCATTATTTGGTTTAGGTCAGAAACTGTACAAAAATGTTCGCAATGTGCTCGTTAGCATTCTCTATGGGATTCTACATGTGCTCGTTAGCATTCTCTATGGGATTCTACATGTGCTCGTTAGCATTCTCTATGGGATTCTACATGTGCTCGTTAGCATTCTCTATGGGATTCTACATGTGCTCGTTAGCATTCTCTATGGGATTCTACATGTGCTCGTTAGCTTTCTCTATGGGATTCTACATGTGCTCGTTAGCATTCTCTATGGGATTTTACATGTGCTCGTTAGCATTCTCTATGGGATTTTACATGTGCTCGTTAGCATTCTCTATGGGATTTTACATGTGCTCGTTAGCATTCTCTATGGGATTTTACATGTGCTCGTTAGCATTCTCTATGGGATTTTACATGTGCTCGTTAGCATTCTCTATGGGATTTTACATGTGCTCGTTCGTATTCTCTATGCGATTCTACATGTGCTCGTTCGCATTCTCTATGGGATTCTACATGTGCTCGTTAGCATTCTCTATGGGATTCTACATGTGCTCGTTAGCATTCTCTATGGGATTCTACATGTGCTCGTTAGCTTTCTCTATGGGATTCTACATGTGCTCGTTAGCATTCTCTATGGGATTTTACATGTGCTCGTTAGCATTCTCTATGGGATTTTACATGTGCTCGTTAGCATTCTCTATGGGATTTTACATGTGCTCGTTAGCATTCTCTATGGGATTTTACATGTGCTCGTTAGCATTCTCTATGGGATTTTACATGTGCTCGTTAGCATTCTCTATGGGATTTTACATGTGCTCGTTAGCATTCTCTATGGGATTTTACATGTGCTCGTTAGCATTCTCTATGGGATTTTACATGTGCTCGTTCGTATTCTCTATGCGATTCTACATGTGCTCGTTCGCATTCTCTATGGGATTCTACATGTGCTCGTTAGCATTCTCTATGGGATTCTACATGTGCTCGTTAGCATTCTCTATGGGATTCTACATGTGCTCGTTAGCTTTCTCTATGGGATTCTACATGTGCTCGTTAGCATTCTCTATGGGATTTTACATGTGCTCGTTAGCATTCTCTATGGGATTTTACATGTGCTCGTTAGCATTCTCTATGGGATTTTACATGTGCTCGTTAGCATTCTCTATGGGATTTTACATGTGCTCGTTAGCATTCTCTATGGGATTTTACATGTGCTCGTTAGCATTCTCTATGGGATTTTACATGTGCTCGTTAGCATTCTCTATGGGATTTTACATGTGCTCGTTAGCATTCTCTATGGGATTTTACATGTGCTCGTTCGTATTCTCTATGCGATTCTACATGTGCTCGTTCGCATTCTCTATGGGATTCTACATGTGCTCGTTAGCATTCTCTATGGGATTCTACATGTGCTCGTTAGCATTCTCTATGGGATTCTACTTGTGCTCGTTAGCATTCTCTATGGGATTCTACATGTGCTCGTTAGCATTCTCTATGGGATTCTACATGTGCTCGTTAGCATTCTCTATGGGATTCTACATGTGCTCGTTAGCATTCTCTATGGGATTCTACATGTGCTCGTTAGCATTCTCTATGGGATTCTACATGTGCTCGTTAGCATTCTCTATGGGATTCTACATGTGCTCGTTAGCATTCTCTATGGGATTCTACATGTGCTCGTTAGCATTCTCTATGGGATTCTACATGTGCTCGTTAGCATTCTCTATGGGATTCTACATGTGCTCGTTAGCATTCTCTATGGGATTTTACATGTGGGATTTTACATGTGCTCGTTAGCATTCTCTATGGGATTTTACATGTGCTTGTTAGCATTGCGAATGCAGTTTGAAAATTGCGCCCCTCGTTCAGTTCCGGGTATTACAGAATATCCTGGTACGGTACAAGGTCGTACGAAGGTATTACAATCTGGATATTGGCCAAGCCTCGCGCCGGGGACACATTTTACATTACACAGCTTTAATATATATATTAATTTTTTTACAGAAATGTGGCCGGTTACTACACGCTCAATTTAAAATGAAGGTTTTTTATGATTTTCTAACCATAGAGAAACAAAATAAGCCATTAGCTAGCAAAACAAGAATATCTTTCCCCATGACCGATAACATTCCAAAGCGGTTGATTGGTCGGACACACCAAGGCCAATACAATGTTATTGAGATAGCATTTCACATTACTAAGTTGAGAGGTCAATTGTAGCAGAGACGGGTTTCTGTCTGTCATTACAGTTTCGGTTTTTTACTTTAGAAATGAGTACATTTTTGTGATCCATAACTGAATGTTTTTTTACGGTCAACATTTTATAAAACATTAAGCACCAAATATTGTAGTTTAGGCCATTTTAGCTAAAAAGGGCTCTACACACTATTCAAACGGAACGACGGAACGTCGTATACGACCCGTTCCAAAATTATTCAGCGGCGCAAAGGTATGTAAAACTACGCAGATAGCGACACAAGAGAGAGCGTGTAGGCCCTTAAGAGAATGGTTGTTCGGTCAGTCAGCCTGACGTACCTAGGTTGAGACAGGCCAGTGTGTCGGATCAGCCTGACATACCTAGGTTGAGACAGGCCAGTGTGTCGGGTCAGCCTGACGTACCTAGGTTGAGACAGGCCAGTGTGTCGGGTCAGCCTGACGTACCTAGGTTGAGACAGGCCAGTGTGTCGGATCAGCCTGACGTACCTAGGTTGAGACAGGCCAGTGTGTCGGATCAGCCTGACGTACCTAGGTTGAGACAGGCCAGTGTGTCGGATCAGCCTGACGTACCTAGGTTGAGACAGGCCAGTGTGTTGGTGCACTTCCACTCCTTCTCGTGTGTCGCTACTTTGACGTCATCCATCACCAGGGGAACCCAGCCTCCGAAAACGTACATCCTGTGTTACAGAACAGACAGGTGAGGAGGGGAGACGGGTGAGGAGGGAGACAGGTGAGCTCCTGATAGTCAAAGCACGCACCAGACCAGCTCAGAAGTAAAAATGTACACACATCCCAATTACTTGCCGGTTCAGGGTATAAAAAGCAAAAAAAGTAACGACAGAAAATAAACAAAGTCCTTCTCCCTGTAAAGACAAATGTGTTGCTCAAGTTAGGCATTTGGGTTAACTCACTTGTTGGTGATGGTTGTGGCAGAGTGGAGACTGCGGGGAAGAGGAGCCGTCCCGTTGATCGACGGTTTATTCCATGTCAGGGTGTCTGCGGAGGAAAGACAAGGACTTATCAAGTTCCTGCGTTAAAAAAGGCCACGCTACTAAAGTAGTAGGGAAGTGACAAATAAAACACAAATAAAAATGTTCTTCATTTTTTTTTTATTGGTTCTGTTAAAACGATTTTTTTAAAACAAAAAAAACAGAAATAAAATAAATCCACGTGAATTCATAATGGCAGCTGTGCTGCTACCAGCAACCGTTTGGGTTTAATGATGCTGTCTCTTTAGAATTGCACCTGTACCGCCATTTCTGTACATTGACTCCACTCCATTTCCTTCCTCAAATTATTGCCACACAGGACTGCTGTCACTTGCCTTTCTCTGCCATTTTCCCAACTTACGGACAATGGTCTTTCTTAGTGGTAGAGACGACTACAACATAATTGATTTCGTCAACTCCTTGCATCACGACTCCCAGTGTCGACTCCCGTTCTAGTGTTGAGTCTGCCAACTGCTAAGATTCATTATTTTAGGAATGGAGGAGACGGATTAGTAGCCGTACTTCAGAGAACAGTGGCGCAGTGTAGACCGGTCGGCCACCATGCAGACGGAGTCAGAACCGTGCACCGGGCCCGTCTATCAGCAATGTAATGCTGTTATCTCGCGATTTCTTGGCTTGAAATGTCTCGCTTTACTTCAGTAAAGCAGGGCCTATCAATGAATAGGCTATGATATTCTACACGCAACAAACCGAAAACACAAAGAGCAGGCAAGCCAGTGAGAAGGAGAGACAGAGACAGAGACAGAGAGAGTGCAGACAGAATGAGCTGGCACATACAGTTGAGCACATACATCTGCTGATGCAAAAAGGGCTTTATAATTTATTTTATTTTAAATGATTGCGTAAGCCCCCAGAAGCATTTGTCTGCAGTTATCTTGGTCAAAGGCTGTGCAACCATGTACAAATCCTGGGGTGCCAATAATTTTGTACATGCCGTGTGTCTCTTGCACTCCCCCCCCCCCAAAAAAAATCTGATATCTTCTAAAAAAAAAAAAATTGACAAATTTTGATCAAACATTGGATTCTCTATTTTATTTTTGGCATGTACAAAATGATTGGCACCCCAGAGCTAGTACATGGTTGCACAGCCTTTGGCGAAGATAACTGCAGACAAACGCTTCTGGGGGCTTACACAAGCTTTTTTTTATTTTTATAAAAGCCCTTTTTAGATCAGTAGAAGTCAAAGGGCTTATACAGAAACCCGGCCCAAAACCCCCAAAGAGCAAGCACTGCTCACCTTTCTACTGGCAAATTTGTCTCACTTTTCAGCAGATAACTGCTTGCATTCTTCAACATTTTGAGGGGTGCCCTCTCCAACTTATCAGATCTCGCCATAAGTTTTGGATGAGATTCAAATCTGGACTTCTTGCTGGCCATTCCAGAACAGTCCAGCATCTCTTCTTAACCATTGCTGTGTGCTTTTTATTGTTTTTTTTTGTTTTTTTACCTGTGTTTGGTGTCGTTGTCCTGCTGGAAAACCTTGAATGGAGACCCAGTTTTTTGTTAACCTGGGATGAACATTGGACTGCAAAAGACCTGTTAATCTGCTGCTTTTACGATGCCTTGTTCAAGACCCCCCCCCCCACAGAAGTATAAACACAACCCCACAGCTTGACCAAACCTCCCCCATCTTCGAGACTGCTCTTTCCATGTATTGCTTCATTTGGTCGTCAGTGAACACAGCACTGACATGTGTTGCCAAAGAGCTCTAATTTTGTTTCATTTGGTCCACAGATTATTTCCCCCCCAGGATTTCGGGGTGGGTTTATTGAGAAGTTCAAATCAGTTCAATAATGCTGTGGGGCTGCCTCTGGTACTACGGGCCTTGAATGTGTGCAAGACATCATGAAATCAGATTATCAATGCCATTACAACTCTCCTTCCGTGGCCTCAAACTGCTCTTAAAACGCTAGTAAAACCAAATGCATGCTTTTCAACCGTTCGCTGCCTGCATCCACCCGCCCGTCTAGCATCACCACCCTGGACGGTTCTGACTTAGAATATGTGGACAACTACAAATACCTAGGTGTCTGGCTAGACTGTAAACTCTCCTTCCAGACTCATATTAAACATCTCCAATCCCAAATTAAATCTAGAATCGGCTTCCTATTTCGCAACAAATCCTCCTTCACTCACGCCGCCAAACATACCCTCGTAAAACTGACCATCCTACCGATCCTCGACTTCGGCAATGTCATTTACAAAATAGCTTCCAATACTCTACTCAGCAAACTGGATGTAGTCTATCACAGTGATGTCCGTTTTATTACCAAAGCCCCTTATACTACCCACCACTGGCCCTCGCTACCTATTCGTCGCCAGACCCACTGGCTCCAGGTCATCTATAAATCGATGCTAGGTAAAGTCCCGCCTTAGCTCACTGGTCACGATAGCAGCACCCACTCGTAGCACGCGCTCCAGCAGGTATATTTCACTGGTCAACCCCAAAGCCAATTCCTCCTTTGGTCGCCTTTCCTTCCAGTTCTCTGCAGCCAGACACTGGAACGAATTACAAAATTCGCTGGAGACTTATAGTTTCCTCACTAACTTTAAACATCAGCTATCTGAGCAGCTAACAGATCGCTGCAGCTGTAAATAGTCCATCTGAAAACAGCCCACCCAGTCTAGATACCTCATCCCCATATTGTTTTTATTTACTTTTCTGCTCTTTTGCACACCAGTAGCTCTACTTGCACATCATCATCTGCTCATCTATCACTCCAGTGTTAATCTGCTAAACTGTAATTACTTTGCTACTACGGTCTATTTATTCCCTTAACTCCTCACGCCATTTGCACACACTGTATATAGACTTTCTTTTTTTCTATTGTGTTACTGACTGTACGCTTGTTTATTCCATGTGTAACTGTTGTTGTTGTTTGTGTCGCACTGCTTTTGCTTTATCTTGGCCAGGTCGCCGTTGTAAATGAGAACTTGTTCTCAACTAGCCTACCTGGTTAAATAAAGGTGAAATTAAAAAAATTAAAAATAAAGGTGTTTTGGAAGTGCAATGTTCAACCCAGAGTTCAAACGCTCTTGAAGGTTGTGGGTCTCCCAAAACACACATAAAAAGCACCCTGGAATGTTTTTTTTAATTAATTTTTTTATTTAAGAAACCGCTGGACTGTTCTGGAGTAGCCAATGAGAAGTCCAGATCTGAATCTCATCTCCATAACCTATAATGAGAGCTGAAAACATCCATTGGTGGAGGGAACCCAACAAACACTGAAGAATAAGAGCAATATGCTCATGAGGGCCAAATTGGCAGTCGAAAAAGGTGCCGCAAGCTCATCGATGGCTACAATTTTTCTAAATTGTAGAATAGTAGTGAAGACATTAAACTATGAAATTACACATATGGAATCATGTAGTAACCAAAAAAGTGTTACACAAAACAAAATATATTATATATTTGAGATTCTTCAAAGTAGCCACCCTCTGCCTTGATGAATGCACACTCTTGGCATTCTCTCAACCAGCTTCATGAGGTAGTCACCTGGAATGCATTTTGTTAAAGGTTGTGGAATTCCTTTCCTTCTTAATGCGTATGAGCCAGGTAGGGGTGGTATACAGAAGATAGCCCTATTTGGTAAAAGACCAAGCCCATACTACAGCAAGAACAGCTCAGAAATTGTAGCCCAAATAAATGCTTCAGAGTTCAAGTAACAGACATCTCAACATCAACTAATAAAATCTAATTTTATTGGTCACATACACATGGTTAGCAGATGTAAATGCGAATGTAGCAAAATGCTTGTATTCAGAGGAGACTGTGTGAATCAGGCCTTCATGGTTGTATTGCTGCAAAGAAACCACTACTGAAGAACAGACTTGCTTAGGCCAAGAAACACGAGCAATGGACATTAGACAGGTGGAAATCTGTCCTTTGGTCTGATGAGTCCACATTTTGGGGTTTTTGGTTCCAACCGCTGTGTCTTTGTGGCACGCATAGTGGGTGAATGGATGATCTCCGCATGTGTGGTTTATTTAGAATTCAAGGCACACTTAACCAGCATGACTACTACCACAGCATTCTGCAGCAATACGCAATCCCATCTGGTTTGCGCTTAGTGGGACTATCATTTGTTTTTTTTCAACAGAACAATGACCCAACACACCTCCAGGCTGTGTAGGGGCTATTTGACCAAGGAGGAGAGTGGTGGTGTGCTGCATCACAAGGAGGAAAAGCAGCCAACAAGTGCTCAGCACATGTGGGAACTCCAAAGACTGTTTCAAAAGCATTCCAGGTGAAGCTGGTTGAGAGAATGCCAAGAGTGTGCAAAGCTGTCATCAAGGCAAAGGGTGGCTACTCTGAAGAATGAACATGTAAAAGGGTTTCAGTAGATACAGTATAACTGAGTGCCATGTCTGTAAAGGGTTTCAGTAGATACAGTATAACTGAGTGCCATGTCTGTAAAGGGTTTCAGTAGATACAGTATAAC
Source organism: Salvelinus fontinalis (assembly GCF_029448725.1). NCBI lineage: Eukaryota > Metazoa > Chordata > Actinopteri > Salmoniformes > Salmonidae > Salvelinus > Salvelinus fontinalis. Next base: position 89,818 of record NC_074695.1, read on the forward strand.
TGAGTACCATGTCTGTAAAGGGTTTCAGTAGATACAGTATAACTGAGTGCCATGTCTGTAAAGGGTTTCAGTAGATTTAACTTCATCGCCCTAGAGGTCATACATGCGTAATAGGACCATTATTCTACTTTGTTAATTTCTGTTTAAAACTGAAACAATCTCTCCATGGAGAAGTGTGTAGAAATGCAGGAAATGGGCTTACATTTTCTGAAAGTTCTCTACACCGCCCAAGAGGGGGGCATCTAAAAATTCTCTCTAAAACCCAGCTGTGTGTGCCCATTGCCACGCCCTCTGCCACCTAAGCTCCCCTTCAGGAAATAACCCTGAATGCAACCTGCACGTTTAATGAATTAATAATGCATTTTAAATCGTACCATGTACACCACGTGTATCCAGTGCATATGAAAAATGAACTTTGATTTGATTTTCCAAAAATCGGCAGGATTTTGGCCAATCACTCACCTATATCTAGGGTCCACAAATCCCCCAGTCGACAGCCGCTCATACCCCCATAGATGACCAGACGGGACTTGCTAGAGGTCTTCTCTGTGTAGACCACGGCAGTGTGGCTCTCTCTGGGTGGGGGCAACACCCCGTAGGTGATGGGGATGTCCCAGCCTACTACACTGGAGCCGGCACGCAGCTCCAACGTATACAGATCATTCAGGTATCTGGGGTGGAGGAGGGAAAATAACGTTAAGTCATATTTTGTGCCTTATATTCAAAATCACATTTTATTTGTCACATGTGCTGAATACAACAGGAGTAGGTCAACCTAATCGTGAAAATGCTTACTTACAATCCCTTTACCAACAACACAGAATTTTTCTGTGTTCTTGGGCACAGGGACTATGGGGATCTGCTTGAAACATGTATTACAGACCCGGTCAGAGAGAGTCTGAAAATGTCAGTGATGACACTTGCCAGTTGGTCAGCGCATGCTCAGAGTAAGTGTCCTGGTAATCCCATCTGGCCCTTCGGCCTTGTGAATGTTGACCTGTTTAAAGGTCTTATTCACATCGGCTATGGAGAGCGTGATCACAGTCGTCCGGAAGAGCTGGTGCTCTCATGCATGGTTCAGTGTTGTTGCCTCAAAGAAAGCATAGAAGTCATTTAGTTCGTCTGGAACGCTTGCCTCACTGGATAGCTCGCGGCTGGGTTTCCCTTCGTAATCTGTAATAGTTTTCAAACCCGGTCACATCCAACGAGCGTTAGAGCCGGTGTAGTAGGATTCAATCTTCGGTTGGAGTGAAATAGGTTTTGATAGTCATTTTGGGTGCTGGTACTGTTTATATTTAGGTGCATCAAGCCGGACCCAAGTTAATAGTTGAAACGTTTCAAGTTCATTGTAGACAGGCCATGCGTAACCAATGTGATTTATAGGATATTTATTTTTATCATTATATTTTCTACCTGCAGGCTGCAATGTTTTTATTAGTTGGCTTTATGTAGGCAATTTTTACATAGTTGGCCATAGGTTACTTTTTATGTTTGTATCATTTTCATTTAGATAAATTGTTGCTTAACCACACCACAAGGAGTTTAAGATACGAAGACATTATTATAAATTAAATGAAACTGTTCCACCAAAGACGTGCACATGAAAACCATAACTGGCAAAACAGATCGGTCGTAATTGTAAAAAATTGGCATTAAACATCAGAAAGGTTGCCAGTTCTTTATATAGCCCATGACAGGCAACTTCTGGAGAGTAATGGCAGAATCTGTGAAAGCCAGCAGGAAGGGGAGGATCAGATTACGTTTTCTCTCTCTTATTTTCTCTGGATATCTAGATCTTGGGCTCACTCGAGTCATTTGTGTCTTATTTAATCAAACAGCATAAAGCATCAGACAAGATCAATGCATATAGTTGATTTTATTAAAAACGCATACGGTGTGTCTATATGGAGAAATACACGTTTAAAATGTTCACCCAAATTGACTGGTTGAAAGAACAGACTTTTATTTATTATTTATTATTATTATAAATAAACTAACTGTAATCCATGGCCTCTGGTTTGGTTATGTATGCACGGTCAATGTGAGGACAACATTGGCGATGCACTTGTTGATGAAGCCGGTGACTGGTGCGGTATATTCCTCAATGCCATCGGGATGAACCCCGGAATATACTCCAGTCTGTGCTAACAAAATAGTCGCATAGCTCATCAGACCACTTTGGCATTTAGCGAGTCGCTGGTACTTGGTGCTTGAGTTTATGCTTGTAAGCCGGAATCAGGAGGATAGAGTTATGGTCAGATTTGCCAAATGGATGGCGATGGAGAGCTTTGTAAGTGTCTCTGTGTGAGGAGTAAAGGTGGTCTGGAGTTTTTTGTCTCCTGATTGAACATGTAACATGCTTGTAGAAATGGGGAGGAAAAACATTTAAGTTTTCCTGCATTAAAGTCCCCAACTACTAGGAGAGCCACTTCCGGGTGAGCATCCTCTTGTCATGAGGTTGAAGGAATTGTTCGCAGATCTGGGGAAGAATAACAAAACATTTATGCAGCATTGAAGGTCCCCAAGAACACAGCGACCTCCACCAATCTTAAACGGAAAAAGTTCGGAACCACCAAGATTCTTCCTAGAGCTGGCCGCCCGGCCAAACTGAGCAATCAGGGGAGAAGGGCCTTGGTCAGGGAGGTGACCAAGAACCCAATGGTCACTGACAGAGCTCTAGAGTTCCTCTGTGGAGATGGTTGTCTTTCTTGAAGGTTCTCCCATCTCTGCAGAACTCCACCAATCAGGCCTTTATGGTACAGTTGCCAGACGGAAGCCGCCACTCAGTTTGCCAAAAGGCACCTTAAGACTCTCAGAACATGAGAAACAAGATTCTCTGGTCTGATGAAACCAAGATAGAACTCTTTGACCTGAATGCCAAGCAACATGTATGGAGGAAACCTGGCACCATCCCTACGGTGAAGCATGGTGGTGGTGGCAGCATCATCATGCTGTGAGGATGTTTTCAGAGGCAGGGACTGGGAGACAAGTCAGGATCAAACCAAATATTGAACGGAGCAAAGTACAGAGAGATCCTTGATGAAAATCTGCTCCAGAGCGCTCAGGACCTCAGACTGGGGCAAAGGTTCACCTTCCAACAGGACAACGACCCTAAGCACACAGCCAAGACAATGCAGGAGTGGCTTCGGGAAAAGTCTCTGAATGTCCTTGAGTGTCCCAGCCAAAGCCCGGAGTTGAACCCGATCGAACATCTCTGGAGAGACCTGAAAATAGCTGTGCAGCGACGCTCCCCAACTAACCTGACAGAGCTTGAGAGGATCTGCAGAGAAGAGTGGGAGAAACTACACAAATACAGGTGTGCCAAGCTTGTAGCATCATACCCAAGAAGACTCGAGGCTGTAATCGATGCCAAATGTGCTTCAACAAAGTACTGAGTAAAGGGTCTGAATACTTACGAAAATATCATATTTCAGTAAAAAAAAAAATTATATACATTTTTTTTATATTCTAAAAACCTGTTTTTACTTTGTCATTTTGGGGTATTGTGTGTAGATTGACGAGGGAGGGGGAACTATTTAATATATATTTTTAGAAAAAGGCTGTTCAGTAACAAAACGTGAAAAAAGTTGAGGGGTCTGAACACTCTCCGAATGCACTTTAGACTACACAGTACACACATACCTGGGGGTGTGGTTCTAGGTGGATAATATATATTGATGATGCATACCTGGGGGTGTGGTTCTTGGTGGATAATATATATTGATGATGCATACCTGGGGGTGTGGTTCTTGGTGGATAATATATATTGATGATGCATACCTGGGGGTGTGGTTCTTGGTGGATAATTTATATTGATGATGCATACCTGGGGGTGTGGTTCTTGGTGGATAATATATATTGATGATGCATACCTGGGGATGTTGTTCTTGGGGTCCTCACTGTCATTAGCCAGTCCTCCGAACAGGAAGCATTTGTTCCCTACCAGGGAGAAGCTGTGTCCCAGGCGGGGACAGGGAGGAGGGCCGTTCTTAGGAGACTTGGGTTTCAGACGCTTCCACTCCCAGCGACTGGCCTGGGAGAGATATCAGCAGTAAACAACAACATGAACACAGCGACTTACTAACAAGCTCAGTCGTGCCTACAGATCTAAGATCTCTAAATTAGGCTATACCTATTCAAGCACATCTTATGCAAAACATAGAAAGGTCAAGGAATGTGTGTTATGGTTTAAAATGGATGGAAATTAGGATAGAGATATTTTTTATCTCAAACTATTTAGTGTTTACACCCCCAAATCCCCACTAAATAACTGTCAGAGCTTAATTCTGTGGGCTGAACACGTACCTGCAGTTCATACAGATCGTTGCTGTATTTGCCATATTCCACCATCCCTCCGAACACCAGCAGCCTGGTACCGTCGCACACGAACCCATACGCAGCACAGCCAGGCGGGATGTCGCCACGGACAGCAGGAATGAACCACTGATTGGTTGCTGGAACACATTGAATTTATGGATTATAAACCCTGCTAGGTACTGAAGTAATAACCAGTGCTTGACTTGGGCAGGCCCGGCTAATCAAATCTACTTCGTGTTGCACGGTATACCGGTACCACAGTACTACCACAGTACCAAAAAAAGCCACGATACCAACATTTTAGAATACCATAGTACCGTTTCATATGATACTACCAAATTGTTCAATCCTACTGATCTAAATGAACCCGCTGGCTTCTGTTATAAAATGTTTAATAAAGTCAGATGTGTTTATAAATTCTGTTGAATCTAAGCAACAGTCTTGTATGTGCTGGTCCAATAATTTCTACTTCACTTTCATGCTCATATCACGTGTGACAGCTGTAAATACGCTAGTGCATCCCCTACAGCCATCACTCACCTGCTTCTCTCTCTATGCATCATTACGCATGTATATTCATTCCACCATCCAAATCACAGGTAGGCATTTGAAAATACTGTATGAGCAAGTGTGAATATCAGTGACAGCGTGTAGCAGCGCAGGAACATGGGTCCGGGAACAGGTTGAACAGGACGCTAGGCCACTGAATTTTCACTGTGGTATCCCGATACTTGGTCCGTTATCTTATTAGTAAAAATGTTGGTATCGTGACAACACTATTCTACTGCTTGAGTACTGCACCTTATAGAATATTAGCTCAAAAGTATTGCAGAGTTCCTGCACCTAAATATAAATAGTACCAGTACATCAACTATTTCGGTCCAAGTCGATCACTGGCAATAACCTGCTTAACTAACGACTGTCAAAAGCCACAGCCTGTTAGTCTATTTCATTAATTGAAATGACTGGAATTCTATTAAATATGCTAATATGTAAAGTAATTCCTGATGCGGCACCACTGGCAGACCATAGAAATAAAGGGATGCGTTGTTTACATGTTTTGTTGTTGGCACACCCGTTGAAATGCCCATTAGTGTGGATTTTCACAAATGCATGCTTATTAAAAATGCAGAACATAGAGTAATCGTCAGTTTATATTTCAGTTTATTATGCAGTTACAGAGCTTTTGTTGATATTGTGACGTGGTTGTTTTAATTTAACCCGCCATTTCTCTTTGCAGTTTCCCTCCAATCTCCACTGGGCGAGTTCGGCTTTGCCAAAGGCTTCGCAGCTCAACTGGGTACCATTAGCCACATAACTAGCGAGCTAGCTACTGGTCCCATTAAATTTCACGGCACGTCAACACTGGCGCATGATTGCCTTGCACAATATGAGCAAAACAGGAGTCAAACACTTTAACCAACTACTCACTGTCACAACCACAGAGGTACATTGGTAATTTACTGTGTTCAACGACCATGCATAAGAGGATAAAGCAATAACTACTTGGTGAATATATTTTGCTAGTTAGCGCTACAGCCCATGAAATGGCTAACTAGCACAAATTAGCCGATGGGCAAGTTCGTATCCAATTGCTAAAACTGTTAGCTAGGTACCATAGCAACTCAATTATTTATGAACAATACCGAATGTATGCACAAAGCACGGGACAATTAATCTTACCTGTGTTATACACGTGCAGTTCATCCACAATTCCTTCATTTCCTCCCCCGAAAACGACCATCAATTCTTTGATTGCAACTGCACGATGTCCGTGTCGGGGCCGAGGGACAGGGCCGGACCAACCCAACACCCGCTTCCACCGGGGCTGCAGAACTGAGCCAGAGGTCCCAGATGCCATGGTGCCGGTAGATTCAGTTTCTCTTTGAGGGAAAAAAATCCAATTTGAAAAGCTTTCCAATATAGCTAAATTGCTAATGTACAACAATGCTAAGCTAACTAGTTAGCTAGCTTCCGTTAGGACTAGCCAGCTAACGTTAACGGACAACAAGCTAACAGTAGCTGGCTACAGTAACGTTAACGCTAAACTAACAGGATTAAAAACCGCGTCCTGCTAAAATACTGCACTCAGACACAAAATATAGCATCAAGATGTGTATGCGTTGTTCCCAGTTCAAGACCACTTGTAGATGATTGTATAGAGAATATAACTTTGTCCAGGCTGTGGTTGCTAGCTCGCAAGCTTATTTAGCCAAGAAGAAGCACAAAAAAAACATCTATGGGAGCCGCCATTTTAGCAAGCTAGACGCCGAGAAGAAAATATGAAACGTAGATCCGGAACAACATGAATGCACAGCCATCAAAATTGTGGAACTATGAGACAATTTTTTGCTAATCTCTTCAAAATTGACGCATTAATTTTCTGTGTTGCAGTTATATTTCCAAGGAAACAAGGCGGTGCGATTCGATGGGTGCCGCCATCTTGTAGCTAACAAACTAAACAAACCATCCAGAAAACAGCCTGACTAGAAAAAATGGCAGAGCCAAATTAGGCACTGAACCTGGCTTGTTAGTTTAATTGTTTAAGATATCTTTAGAGTAATGTATGTACCCAATACCGATTATAATTTGCAAGACACATTATGGTTGGACATTATTATACCGGGAGAAACACTATTGCAGTTGATTGTCATGTTTCTTCATGAGCAGAAATTATTTCTCAACTTGTTTCAGTCGGTAAACCTCCAATTGTCATATGTAATTGTAATTTTACAGCCAATGTTTATTGCTGTTCAGTGTTGTTGCACTGTGATGGTAACAAGCTAGCTTCCAGACAAAAAGTGTCATGCCTTTCTGTTCTGGGTGTCGCCATTTTGACATACTTAAAAAGCTACAGTAGTTTTTTTTTTTTTAAACGCTAGCTCAGCTAACGCGTTAGTGAAGCATCTTTGCTAGTGAGCTAGCTAACGTTAGCGGATGCTTCAAATTAACATTCAAAATAATGTTACTGCCAGAATATACAATACATTCCAATGCAAACCAGATAGCTAAATGGCTAAGCTAAATAGCAAATATGCTAAAAGCTAATTTCTTAGCTTGCTAATGTTAGCTTTCAGCTTGGAGGCTACAGCTAACGTTATCTTGCTAATATCCTTCTTGACCAATAAACAGAAGCGAGTTATAAATGAAGAACAACCTTAATAAATCCTAACATGATTGAATAATTTAACGAAATTAAGTTTTACTTCTTTATTAACGTCTCTTTCATTGATGCATTCATATCAATAAGTTATTTTTGTATTAGCCTTGCTAGCAAGCTAGCTAGCTTCCCTCAAGAAAAATGGCGGAGATAACGTTAGCCGTCACAATAAAACGCGAAAAAAAGTTAGTCGCGTTATCGTTACCACATTATACTTACTCGTAAGTTGTAACTTTAATCAGAAGTCTCGAGAGCGGGACTCAATTTAATTATTTGAACCCGGGATAATTCTAAATAAAAATGAGAAAAAGCTACATGTTCTCATGCCGCCCAGGAAGCCGCCATTTTCTCATCCGCCTCAAACACCACTTTCCATAAACCGATAGTGGAGAGATGTCGAGCACGGTGGCCACTGTCACCAATTCTCACTGATTACCTGCTACAGAATGGTTGGTGGTCAACTTCGAAATTAAAAATCATATATATTGCTCATTCAAAGACAAGTTTGATAAGACCACTGAACCTGGAGAAACGATTGTCATTCTGACAAACTGCATGCTAATGTAGAGTAGGCTATGTAGCCATATTATTGTGTGAAAAAAATACAATGCAACAGTGACACAGCCATCATCCCACTGCTGACACCAATGCAGAAAATTGAGGGAAAATATAAATACAGCTGGCTCCCACGACAACAAGTGGCAAAGGTTGACAGGACACTACATTGCATGAGCCAAGTGTCACTCAGACTTATATCATTAGGTGACTACTGCCCTATTTTGATAGTAAAAAAAGAAAATCGTGTCAGAACCCTAGGACAGTTGAAGGCCTGTACCCCAAATATGATCAAGTACATTGTGGGCCATGTTTAAAAATAAAGTATAACAATTGAATTACTCTTGATAACAAAATCATGACATCAGACAAATAATTCACATTAATAGCTAAATAACTCTACTTTGTTACCTCAAGCAGTCTATACGGTAGACTTTATATTCGTAAATTATAGTAAAACATTTAAAAATCTAACTCTTAGGCTATTTGTAACTGGCATATTTCATGAAACCCTTGACATACATTTTTTGAATTATCTAAAAGATACATTGTGAATACTAAAAAAGGATTTTATACAAATTGTGAACAATGATTTGGTGTTGAGAACTTGTGATGTGTTGTGGTCTAGGGCAGGGTTTACCAAACCCGGTTGCACATTTAGTTTTTTTGTCCTAGAACTACTAAGCTGATTCAAGTAATCAAAGCTTCAGTATTTCTAATTAAATGGAAAATACTCCTATACCGTTTGCTACTAAACATTTGCTTTGCTCTCCCAGAACTGACTTAGATAAAAGCCTAAATGTACTGTTGGTCAGTGTATGACATACAGGCAACTCGGTGTCCGTATGTATTGCAGTGTGTACTGGGCCGGTAAGCTAATTTTATTTTTAATTATTATTATGATTTCTGTCAAACCCCCGAAGGCTAGGATGTTAGCTGTGGGTTTAGGTTGGTTTGGATGTGTTGGCTTGACTATATGGCCTCTCCTGAAAGCTTGTCAAGCTCATCGCTCTCCTCTGGTCCTCTGCTTCTCACTGGCCTCTCATTAATGGTAGTCAAGCTCATCGCTCTCCTCTGGTCCTCTGCTTCTCACTGGCCTCTCATTAATGGTATTCAAGCTCATCGCTTTCCTCTGGTCCTCTGCTTCTCACTGGCCTCTCATTAATGGTATTCAAGCTCATCGCTCTCCTCTGGTCCTCTGCTTCTCACTGGCCTCTCATTAATGGTATTCAAGCTCATCGCTTTCCTCTGGTCCTCTGCTTCTCACTGGCCTCTCATTAATGGTATTCAAGCTCATCGCTTTCCTTTGGTCCTCCGCTTGGTGGGTTCATCTCAGTATCTGAAAGATCAATGAAAACCAAAAACTACTTACGATGTCTTCGGAAAGTATTCAGACCCCTTGACTTTTTCCACATTTTGTTATGTTCTAGCCTTATTATACAATGGATTAAATAATTTTTTCACCCTAATCAACACACAACACCTCATAATGACAAATCAAAAACAGGTTTTTAGAAATGCTTGCTGATTTATTATTATTTTTTTAATTACTGAGTAAAGGGTCTGAATACTTATGTAAATGTTATATATTTAAAAATGTTAAGCACCTTTGGCAGCGATTCCATCCTCAAGTCTTCTTGGGTATGACGCTACAAGCTTGTCACACCTGTATTTGGGGAGTTTCTCCCATTGTTCTCTGCAGATCCTCTCAAGCTCTGTCAGGTTGGATTGGGAGCGTTGCTGCACAGCTATTTTTAGGTCTCTCCAGAGATGTTCGATCGGGTTCAAGTCCGGGCTTTGGCTGTGCCACTCAATGACATTGAGACTTTTCCCGAAGCCACTCCTGCATTGTCTTGGCTGTGTGCTTAGGGTCATTGTCCTGTTGGAAGGTGAACCTTCACCTCAGTCTGAGGTCCTGAGCACTTTGGGACAGGTTTTCAACAAGGATCTCTCTGTACTTTGCTCTCTTCATATTTGCCTTGATCCTGACTAGTCTCCCAGTCCCTGCCGCTGAAACACATCCCCACAGCATCATGCTGCCACCAACATGCTTCCTTTTGGCAAACTGCAAGCGGGCTGTCATGTGCCTTTTACTGAGGAGTGGCTTCTGTCTGGCCACTCTACCATAAAGGCCTGATTGGTGGAGTGCTGCAGAGATGGTTGTCCTTCTGGAAGGTTCTCCCATCTCCACAGAGGAACTCTAGAGCTCTGTCAGCGTGACCATCGGGTTCTTGGTCACCTCCCTGACCAAGGCCCTTCTCCCCTATGGCTCAGTTTGGCCGCGCAGCCAGCTCTAGGGTTCCAAACTTCTTCCATTTAAGAATGATGGAGGCCCCTGTGTTCTTGGGGACCTTCAATGCTGCAGACATTTTTTGGTACCCTTCCCCAAATCTGCGCCCCGACACAATCCTGTCTCGGAGCTCTACGGACAATTCCTTCGACCTGATGGCTTGGTTTTTGCTCTGACATGCAGTCAACTGTGGGACCTTATATAGACAGGTGTGTGCCTTTTCAAATCATGTCCAATCAATTGAATTTACCACAGGTGAACTCCAATTAAGTTGTAGAAACATTTAATGGATGATCAATGGAAACAGGACGCACCTGAGCTCAATTTCTGAATTCTTATGTAAATAAGGTATTTCTGTAAACTTTTCTTGCTAAATTAGCTTTTTGCTAAATTTGCTTAAAAAAAAATTTGCTTCATCATTATGGGGCATTGTGTGTAGATTGATGAGGGGGAAAAAATATTTTATCAATTTTAGAATAAGGCTGTAACATAACAAAATGTGGGAAAAGTCAAGGGGTCTTAATACTTTACGAAGGCACTGTAAATGCATATTTAAAAACCAAAAATGTCATCATGCCATTAAACAATAATACCGTTATTACAGTTAAATTCAAGTTCAAATTGTGAAATGAAAGAGCAGCTTACAAAGTTCATCAGAGGAAAGCAGCTCGCCAGTCTGTATTCTGCCTTCTTCACAGAGCGCCATCTTGAAGAGGGAAGCAGCTCGCCGGTCTGTATTCTGCCTTCTTCACAGAGCGCCATCTTGAAGAGGGAAGCAGCTCGCCAGTCTGTATTCTGCCTTCCTCACAGAGCGCCATCTTGAAGAAGGAAGCAGCTCGCCGGTCTGTATTCTGCCTTCCTCACAGAGCGCCATCTTGAAGAGGGAAGCAGCTCGCCGGTCTGTATTCTGCCTTCCTCACAGAGCGCCATCTTGAAGAGGGAAGCAGCTCGCCGGTCTGTATTCTGACTTCCTCACAGAGCGCCATCTTGAAGAGGGAAGCAGCTCGCCGGTCTGTATTCTGCCTTCCTCACAGAGCGCCATCTTGAAGAGGGAAGCAGCTCGCCGGTCTGTATTCTGCCTTCCTCACAGAGCGCCATCTTGAAGAGGGAAGCAGCTCGCCGGTCTGTATTCTGCCTTCCTCACAGAGCGCCATCTTGAAGAGGGAAGCAGCTCGCCGGTCTGTATTCTGCCTTCCTCACAGAGCGCCATCTTGAAGAGGGAAGCAGCTCGCCGGTCTGTATTCTGCCTTCCTCACAGAGCGCCATCTTGAAGAGGGAAGCAGCTCGCCGGTCTGTATTCTGCCTTCCTCACAGAGCGCCATCTTGAAGAGGGAAGCAGCTCGCCGGTCTGTATTCTGCCTTCCTCACAGAGCGCCATCTTGAAGAGGGAAGCAGCTCGCCGGTCTGTATTCTGCCTTCCTCACAGAGCGCCATCTTGAAGAGGGAAGCAGCTCCCTGGTCTGTATTCTGCCTTCCTCACAGAGCGCCATCTTGAAGAGGGAAGCAGCTCCCTGGTCTGTATTCTGCCTTCTTCACAGAGCGCCATCTTGTGGAGGAAAAGCTCATTGCACGCATTAACAACTATTCAATGACTGGGCAAGCCTGGCAGGGTTATTCCATAGAGGGCAAGCCTGGCAGGGTTATTCCATAGAGGGCAAGCCAAGCCTTCCATAGAGGCCACTTTAAACAATGCCACTTAATATAATGTTTACATACCCTACATTACCCATCTCATATGTATATACTGTACTCTATATCATCTACTGCATCTTGCCATCTTTATGTAATACATGTACCACTAGCCACTTTAAACTATGCCACTTTATGTTTGCATACCCTACAGTACTCATCTCATATGTATATACCGTACTCTATACCATCTACTGCATCTTGCCTATGCCGTTCTGTACCACCACTCATTCATATATCTTTATGTACATATTCTTTATCCCTTTACACTTGTGTGTGTATAAGGTAGTAGTTGTGGAATTGTTAGGTTAGATTACTTGTTGGTTATTACTGCATTGTCGTAACTAGAAGCACAAGCATTTCGCTACACTCGCATTAACATCTGCTAACCATGTGTATGTGACTAATAAAATTTGATTTGATTTGACAGGGTTATTCCATAGAGTGCAAGCCTGGCAGGGTTATTCCATAGAGGGCAAGCCTGGCAGGGTTATTCCAGAGAGGGCAAGCCTGGCAGGGTTATTCCATAGTGGGCAAGCCTGGCAGGGTTATTCCACAGAGGGCAAGCCTGGCAGGGTTATTCCAGAGAGGGCAAGCCTGGCAGGGTTATTCCATAGAGGGCAAGCCTGGCAGGGTTATTCCATAGAGGGCAAGCCTGGCAGGGTTATTCCAGAGAGGGCAAGCCTGGCAGGGTTATTCCATAGAGGGCAAGCTTGGCAGGGTTATTCCATAGAGGGCAAGCCTGGCAGGGTTATTCCATAGAGGGCAAGCCTGGCAGTTATTCCAGAGAGGGCAAGCCTGGCAGGGTTATTCCATAGAGGGCAAGCCTGGCAGGGTTATTCCATATAGGGCAAGCCTGGCAGGGTTATTCCATAGAGGGCAAGCCTGGCAGGGTTATTCCATAGAGGGCAAGCCTGGCAGGGTTATTCCATAGAGGGCAAGCCTGGCAGGGTTATTCCATAGAGGGCAAGCCTGGCAGGGTTATTCCATAGAGGGCAAGCCTGGCAGTTATTCCATAGAGGGCAAGCCTGGCAGGGTTATTCCATAGTGGCCAAGCCTTGCAGGGTTATTCCAGAGTGGGTAAGCCTGGCAGAGTTATTCCATAGTGGGCAAGCCTGGCAGGGTTATTCCATAGAGGGCAAGCCTGGCAGGGTTATTCCATAGAGGGCAAGCCTGGCAGGGTTATTCCATAGAGGGCAAGCCTGGCAGGGTTATTCCAGAGAGGGCAAGCCTGGCAGGGTTATTCCATAGTGGGCAAGCCTGGCAGGGTTATTCCATAGAGGGCAAGCCTGGCAGGTTTATTCCATGGCTGGGCAAGCCTGGCAGGGTTATTCCAGAGTGGGCAAGCCTGGCAGGGTTATTCCATAGTGGGCAAGCCTGGCAGGGTTATTCCATAGTGGGCAAGCCTGGCAGGGTTATTCCATAGAGGGCAAGCCTGGCAGGTTTATTCCATAGAGGGCAAGCCTGGCAGGGTTATTCCATAGAGGGCAAGCCTGGCAGGGTTATTCCATAGAGGGCAAGCTTGGCAGGGTTATTCCAGAGTGGGCAAGCCTGGCAGGGTTATTCCATAGAGGGCAAGCCTGGCAGGGTTATTCCATAGAGGGCAAGCCTGGCAGGGTTATTCCAGAAAAGGACTATGTTAGGTAACTGCTAAAGTAGGACAAAGTCCATCTGGTAACCAGTCGCAACATGTTTGGGTTTAGAGCAAAGGTAGACAACTCTAGGTTTTGAGGAATGCAGTCAGGTGATGTTGTTTTTAGTTGTGGCCATTTAAAATCTGTGACTGATTTATACCTGGGAAAGCAGGGTTACCTCTGAAGGGCACATCACAACAAAATTTTTTGAAACTGAGTCAAATGTGGTGTTTCTTGGACATGTCCCCAGTCTCTGTTTCATTCCACTTTCTTCTATTTTTTTTTTGTGTGGCAAATGAACACAACCAAGATGTTTGGTCCTCTCTGGGGGGGGCACTGAACAAATAAAACTAAAATCATCCTGACTGCAACCCTCATGGAGATGAGCTGTGCACTCTGACCCTGGGTTATGAGATATCTGACGATGAGTAAGGTGAACTGGAGCGTAGACAACTGGCTAGTGAAAGACCCAACCATAACGGTCCCAGAGGCTCCACCACATGGAAAGGAGGTCTGGGTCCCAGAGGCCCTAACACACGTCATGGAGATCTGGGGGTCTGCTCTCGTGTCACTATGGGGGAGATGGGAAGGAGGACAGAGTATGGGGTGAGGAGGGCAGTGGTATGTGTCTTTCCAGTGGACCGACACATCTTTGACAGAATGTCTGATGAGGAGTCTACATGAGTCTATGGATTATTGAGAAGGTTTGTGGAAGGAATGTTGAGGAGAAAGGAGAGGAGAATACGTTGAGAGTGGATGAGGCTTTCAGACTGGTCTTGAAGCACCTAGAACACCTAGGAGTCATGGATGTGACACACTGGGACATGTGTCGCAAACCAGGGTTGGGATCAATTCCATTTCAATTCCAGTCAATTTAGGAAGTACACTGAAATTCCAATTGGAATTTGGTTTGCTTTTTGAATTGACTGTAATTGAAATGGAATTGAGCACAATGAGGAGGTGTGAATGTTAAAACGTTTAAATTAAATTGGGATCTTAACATTATTTTTTTTTAACTAACAAAACCCCTCCACAATAAAATTAAAATCACAGTGCAGCTGGCTCACTTGCTCTTTCTCTTTGCTAATGGGCTCCCGAGTGATGCAGCATCTCAGTGCTAGAGGCGTCACTACAGGCACCCTGATTCAACAAGATGTCGCCGAAGAAGATGGCTGAGGTTTTACATTCTTCCAACCAATTGTGCAATTTTGTATTTTTTTTGTGTAACTTATTTTTTTAACTTAATGTATACATGTTGCTGTTACCGTGTCTTATGACCGAAAATAACTTCCGGACTTCAGAAAACCGCGGACTGGTCCCCTTTTTCCTTTAACGAGTCCGACGAGAAGGATATCCTGCTTTCACTGGAACAGGCCCAGATCCACGCCTTTTGCGTGAAGAAAAGACGCTGGAAAAGGGGACGCAAATCGAGGATCCTTCTGAGAATCCATAGGCGAGCCTTCAATTCTTCTTGCTAACATGCAATCGTTAGAAAATACAATTGATGACCTACTATTATGATGATCCTTCCAACGGGACATTAAAAACCGTAACATCTTATGTTTCACCGAGATGTGGCTAAACGGACAATATAGATCTTGCGGTATTTTCCATGCACCGGCAGAACAGAGACGCTACCTCTGGTAAGACAAGGGGTAGGGGTGTGTGTCTTTTTGTCAATAACAGCTGGTGGGCAATGTTTAATATTAAAGAAGTCTTGAGGTATTGCTCGCCTGAGGTAGAGTACCTTATGATAAGCTGTAGACCACACTATCTACCAAGAGAGTTCTCATCTATAATATTCGTAGCCGTCTATTTCCCACCACAGAACGAAGCTGGCACTAAGACCGCTCTCAAACCAACTCTATAAGGCCATAAGCAAACAAAAAAATGCTCATTCAGAAGCGGCGCTCCTAGTGGCTGCAAACTTTAATGCAGGGAAACTTAAATCATTTTTACCAGCATGTCACATGTGCAACCATATCCCAACCAGAAGCCATGGATTACAGGCAACATCTGCATCGAGCTAAAGGCTAGAGCTGCCGCTTTCAAGGAGCGGGACACTAATCCGGACACTTATAAGAAATCCCGCTATGCCCTCAGACAAACCATCAAACAAGCAAAGCGTCAATATCGGATTAAGATTGAATCCTACTACAACAGCTCTGACGCTCGTCGGATGTGGCAGGGCTTGAAAACTATTACGGACTACAAAGGAAAACCCAGACACGAGCTGCCCAGTGACGCGAGCCTACCAGACGAGCTAAATGCCTTTTATGCTCGCTTCGAGGCAAGCAACACTGAAGCATTTATTAGAGCACCAGCTGTTCTGGATGACTATGTGATAACGCTCACGGTAGCCTATATGAGCAAGACCTTTAAACAGGTCAACTTTCACAAAGCCGCTGGGCCAGACGGATTACCAGGGCGTGTACTTAAAGCATGTCCGGACCAACTGTCAAGCGTCTTCACTGACATTTTCAACCTCTCCCTGACCGAGTCTGTAATACCTACATGTTTCAAGCAGACTACCATAGTCCCTGTGCCCAAGGAAGTGAAGGTAATCTGCCTAAATGATTACCGCCCGTGGCACTCACGACGTTAGCCATGAAGTACTTTGAAAGGCTGATCATGGCTCACATCAACAGCATCCTCCTGGACACCCTAGACCCACTCCAATTCGCATACCGCCCCAACAGATCCACAGATGACGCAATCTCAATCGCACTCCACACCGCCCTTTCTCACCTGGACAAAAGGAACACCTATGTGAGAATGCTGTTTATCGACTACAGCTCAGCATTCAACACCATAGTGCCCACGAAGCTCGTCACTGAGCTAAGTACTCTGGGACTAAACACCTCCCTCTGCAACTGGACTTCCTGACGGGCCGCCCCCAGGTGGTAAGAGTAGGCAACAACACGTCTGCCACGCTGACGGGGTGTGTCCTTAGTCTCCTCCTGTATTCCCTGTTCACCCACGACTGCGTGGCCAAACACGACTCCAACACCATCATTAAGTTTGCTGACGACACAACAGTGGTAGGCCTGATCACCGACAATGATGAGACAGCCTATAGGGAGGAGGTCAGAGACCTGGCAGTGTGGTGCCAGGACAACAACCTATCCCTCAATGTGAGCAAGACTAAGGAGCTTATCGTGGACTACAGGAAAAGGAGGGCCGAACAGGCCCCCATTAACATCGACGTGGCTGTAGTGGAGCGGGTTGAGAGTTTCAAGATCCTTGGTGTCCACATCACCAACAAACTATCATGGTCCAAACATACCATCAGTCGTGAAGAGGGCACGACAAAACCTATAACCTAACAAGTATACTGCAACTAATCACTCTCCTACATTCCAAAAATACTGAATCCCCAGCGGACGATTCCTACCACCGAAAAAGCAATGTCCTTCCTAGACTTTTCCTAAATGTTTGTATTTTACATGGTTTATGTGTCCGAATTTTGAAAATCACAAACAGTAAAGTATTTAGAGACTTTGACCCCCTCCATACCTATTCACAACTTAACCCGCGAAGACAATGCGCTGTAGGACCAGTGTTGCCAACTCCTCAGTAAGGAAAGTAGCTATTGGCTGTCCTAAAAGTCGCTAAATGACGGCATCATCCAATTTGCATAATTGGCCATGTGCATGTAATTGTGCCGGACGCTGTAGGAGAGAGGAATAACGACAACAAGTGAGTAAATAACACCCTAAATATGTTTAGAACTACAAATGAACTTTCTTCGGTCGATTCTTGTTTTTTTTATGTCACAATTCCAACACTCCTCCTTTATCCGGGCTTGGGACCGGCAAAAGTAACCGGAGTTACTTAGTTTTTAATTAAAAAAATAAATAAAATGTTTTTTGTTTTTTTAGTTTAGTTTTTTACATTTACATCCCACCCTGAATGTAAGCCAGGGCGGGACCAGCCAGCGGCGGCTTCCCGCATACGCGATTAATTTGCAGTCTGGACGCGGAGTGGTGAACATCTCCTGCTCTGACTGCAGCTGGGAGGGACTGCTGCGTGAGGACTGGGCCGCCTGTGAGTGCTTTGGGACAGGGGTGGGGCCCACGGCAGCACCCGCTGCTCGTTGAGAAGAGTAAGAACGATACATGCTTTCACGTCAGTCTCCAAAAGTCTTCAACTGTGCGATGTAGTAGGTAGGGAGTTGTAGTTTCTCTAGACGTAAATCAGATCCAGCCTGAACTGTGTGATGTAGTAGGGAGTTGTAGTTTCTCTAGACGTAAATCAGATCCAGCCTGAACTGTGTGATGTAGTAGGGAGTTGTAGTTTCTCTAGAGATAAATCAGATCCAGCCTGAACTGTGTGATGTAGTAGGGAGTTGTAGTTTCTCTAGAGATAAATCAGATCCAGCCTGAACTGTGTGATGTAGTAGGGAGTTGTAGTTTCTCTAGACGTAAATCAGATCCAGCCTGAACTGTGCGATGTAGTAGGGAGTTGTAGTTTCCAACAGGACAATATTCTACATGTTTAGCACATAAAACATGGTAATTAACTAAAATGACGATAATCCATTGCCGGTGGCGATTTTAGGATGTAACACAAGACTAAACAATACATTAACTGCCCTATAACGGTGACAAACGGTTCCCACAAACTGTCCCAACACCTTACCACTGCTACACCTGGCTATCAGCGGAGCCCTGTCTGGCAGCAAAACAGTTCATTCAGCCTCATTTGCTGCCTTTTAAAAAAACATAGCTGATATGGGTGACTTGCTTAAACAAATGTGGTTTCTACTGACAATTGAGATGAACAAACTATGGCATAAGGAGACGACAAGCGGATAAGAGGAAATCCGTAATTTTGATTAAGACATTAATGAGCGAGCGACGACGGATGTAGTCAATATAACTATTTGTTCCGCACTTTTGAAATGTACAGTGACAGAATTCAGAACATGGGCTGTTTCTTACATTGTTCTCCCTGTACACCAAGTCAGAACTGTAGGATAAAAAAGGGGGCATATAAGCAGACAATGAAAACACTTACAATATTCTATGATGACATTTCTCCAAAACAGGTTATAGAGTCAGAACAGTAGGTGAAATTAAGAGGTGAAAATAGACCAAATTATTAGGGTGAGGCACATGGGCTACTAACAGCTGACTACACAACATACACTTAGTATTACTTTATTATCTACAGTATACACATCTCCTTGGCATATTACATCATTTATGAAGCAGCATACAAAAAAAATTGGACTCACCTTGTTGTGCTGTGCACACTTGAACAGGAAGGTGGCACGACGGTCCTTCTTGGGCAAATTTTGTCATCAAACAAAGAGAAAGAACGGCAGGGTAGCCTAGTGGTTAGAGCGTTGGACTAGTAACCGAAAAATTGCAAGTTCAAATCCCCGAGCTGACAAGGTACAAATCTGTCGTTCTGCCCATGAACAAGGCAGTTAACCCACTGTTCCTAGGCCGTCTTTGTAAATAAGAATTTGCTCTTAACTGACTTGCCTATATCAATAAAGGTAAAAAAAAAAAATAATAATTAAAAGGCCAGATTTACAATTCTATAATTTTTTTTATCAACAATGATTAACTGGAATTAATCAATCAACATAATAGTGATACTGTGAGTATATTTTATATAAGGCCTACAGTTGCAAAGGCCTGTATGATGCAAACATGTGTAAATCAAGCTCAGCTCTGTGAGTTCTATTGTTGATCGTTTGTTGCCACTGTGTCTTGGGTAGAGCAAATCCCCCTCCTAATCTAGTCTAAATATAATTTATATGAACCAATATATGGTAGCTGCAGTTCGACAGGGTTTTCACCCCCCCCCCCCCCGCAGAGCCAGGAGTTTTTTAAAACCATGTGACCTAATTAGGAAAAACTAGTCGCATCATAGTCCATATCAAACCTTTTTACAACTGATTAATCACTGTCATACATATGGCCCAGAGTTTTCCTAGTTAGGTTAACATATAAGGAAAAACTCCAGGCCCTAGGGGGTAAAACTTGCCCCACCTATGGTGCCACCGGTCTGCTTGCAGTTGTCAGTTATCGTCAGGTATGTGGATGATCAGGGCTTTACTCAGGAAAGGTTCCTTGAGATACTTTGGACGTGTCAAGTGGGCGAGATGCACAGTCTGTGTCTGACTTTAAGAATTTTGAGATGTCCGCGAGTTTAACTTCGTAAAAAAAAAAAAACTTGTTGTCCAAACCTACGATGGCGCAGCTGCAATGGAATGTATCTGCTATTTCTATTTACAGCAAAGTCCCCCTCCTGTTCCCTGATTAAGAGGTGATGACCCACTCCACTACCATCGTCAACTCTCTCCTGACATGAACTGAAGCCAGGTCTCATGTTCCCTGATTAAGAGGTGAAGACCCACTCCACTACCATCGTCAACTCTCTCCTGACATGAACTGAAGCCAGGTCTCATGTTCCCTGATTAAGAGGTGAAGACCCACTCCACTACCATCGTCAACTCTCTCCTGACATGAACTGAAGCCAGGTCTCATGTACCCGCTCATCCACTGGTGCATTGAATGTTTCCTCTCTAAGCACTGTGAGGACCCATATCAATGTTCTCTCATGTACTGTATGTAGAGTCAATCACAATCACATTATTACGCATCAGTGATTTTACATCCTTGCTTGGACTAACTCATTCTTAGTTATTTTGTGTAACTGTGTGTTATGTTATTGTCTTTTGTCTAATCAGTCAAATCCTGTCCTGCACTGGTCAAGCCTCTGAACACCTCAGTTCGTGCCTCATAATCTCATTCAATCACTGCTATGATCCCTTCCCAACACTGTGTAAGTAGCCCTCTCATTCCCATTCTATTGTACTATAAATGTCTTTATTAAATGCTTTAGGTTAAAATAATTAGTCTTTGACAAAAAAAAAAAAAAACTTTGTTTTCTCTGTGCATTCCGCACCTATACCGTGGGTCTCCCATCCTCCTCAATTATTAAAGTCACCAGCCTCCACTGATCTACAGTGACACCATTTTTCTGTGGGGTTAATTTGGAAAGAGGCTGTTTAAGCTACATTGCTCAAGTTCTTCCCTGTCCACACAGTATTGACAGTCCTCCGGATCCC
Source organism: Salvelinus fontinalis (assembly GCF_029448725.1). Classification (NCBI taxonomy): domain Eukaryota; kingdom Metazoa; phylum Chordata; class Actinopteri; order Salmoniformes; family Salmonidae; genus Salvelinus; species Salvelinus fontinalis. The sequence continues at coordinate 110,550 of NC_074695.1, forward strand.
TCGGTCAAGTTCCTTGTACAAGAACAGTTCAAATAAGCAAAGAGAAACGACAGTCCATCAGTACTTTAAGACTTGAAGGTCAGTCAGTTCTGAAAATGTCAGGAACTTTAAAAGTTTCTTCAAGTGCAGTCGTAAAAACCATCAAGCGCTATGATGAAACTGTCTCTCATGAGGGCCGCCTGTAACGAGTGTGCTGAGAGTCAGGAAACAAGTTCAGTTAGTAAGTGTTTTAATAAATAAACAAAACATTAAACACGAAACACAAACAACGCACCGACATGACACAGAGTCAATAACACCTGAGGAACGAACCAAGGGGAGGGACAGATATAGAGAAGATAATCAAGGAGGTGATGGAGTCCAGGTGAGTGACATTAAACAGAGCCAATAACACCTGAGGAACGAACCAAGGGGAGGGACAGATATAGAGAAGATAATCAAGGAGGTGATGGAGTCCAGGGGAGTGACATGAGGCGCTGGTGCTCGAGACGATGGTGACCGGTGCTCGAGACGATGGTGACCGGTGCTCGAGACGATGGCGACCGGTGCGCTTGACGATGGTGACCGGTGCTCGAGACAATGGCGACCGGTGCTCGAGACGATGGAGACCGGTGCTCGAGACGATGGCGACCGGTGCTCGAGACGATGGCGACCGGTGCTCGAGACGATGGCGACCGGTGCTCGAGACGATGGCGACCGGTGCTCGAGACGATGGCGACCGGTGCTCGAGACGATGGCGACCGGTGCGCTTGACGATGGCGACCGGTGCTCGAGACGATGGCGACCGGTGCTCGAGACGATGGCGACCGGTGCTCAAGACGATGGTGACTGGTGCGCGGGATAATCAGCAGCCTGATGACCTAGAGGCCGGAGCGGGAGTATACGTGACACCGCCACAGGAAAGGAAGACCCAGAGTTTTATGAACCTCATGTTTGAGGTCCTCTAAATCTGACTCAAAAGGTCTGAGCAAAAGGTAAACAGAGGCTCCTCATTCATGTATGTTGTACTCTTTGGGTTGAGAGACTGGACCCCTTGCATTATCTCAATTGCAATACTTCTTTGAAAAACGCCTCTACAGCCCAGCTGGGAGACTGTCGAGCAGCTGATAAAAGATAGCTCTTTTGAAGCTCTCACCATCACTTTGGTCACTATTTTTCTGTCCTATAGTGCTCATCAATGAGTCGTGAAATCTTAAGCTTGTTTTAGGCTGTCTTTTACACACTGTTTGTACACTTATTTTGCAGTGCTCTGCAATCTCTTCAACCTTTTCCCATAGTTCTCCAAAGTAACTCTCATTTCTGTAGTCCTGTAATGTGTCTGTAAGGGCACCTACTACATCCACAGCCCTTGCTAGTTCAAGAGAGCTTGATTGAAGCATGTCAGAAAGACAATTTGGCATCACCAATCACCACTTTACAAAAGGTAACCAAAAGCCCTATGAAATAAAAATCTGAGAAAGAAGGCCCCTTGCCTCCACTGATCTGTCACCACTATTTTCAAGTGTGATATCCTGTAAAACACTTAGAACTGCTGGAAGCCTATCCCTCAGATTATGTCATGCCATGTATCTGCAGGCCCACCGTACATCCGTAAGTCTCCGCTGTGGCTACAGCTCTTTCTGAACTGCAAGCCACTTGAGATAAACGTACAAATCAGAGTTATAAAGCCCCTGCAGGAGAGAAAAAAAACAAGTGAACTGCCTCAGGCACGGGATTGTACAGCATCGACAAGAACCACATTCAAACAAATGTGCATTACAGTGCGCATAAATTGCAAATCTTGCACTGTTTTTAATCCGTGCAGACACACCAGAATGCTTTCCGCTCATGACGAATGTACCGATTTATTTCTGTAGTCCAGACCATGTTATTCAAGGCAATCAATTATCTTTTTTTTTGTGAGACCTGCTACATCTAAGCTTTCAGGCTGACTGAAAGTGTACAAAGCTTTTGTGGATGGCCCCGTTGTAATAGTGCCTCACAACTAAAAACATTTATTTTTTCTTTAAATCTTTGGTTTCATCTGCAATTACACTAATCTTATTTCACTTCGTACCATCTCAGCTAAGCCCTCGAGAACTTTGTTCTAGATTTGGTGGCTTGTGTACTTAGTATTGCCACATGCTTTCATCATTTTCTCTGTGAGAGCTGGTCAGGCTTTGCCATTTCACCTGTTAGATAGCTCCTTCTAATTGTTACCATGCACCTGTAACTAGATAGCACCTGTAACTAGATAGCACCTGTAACTAGATAGCACCTGTAACTAGATAGCACCTGTAACTAGATAGCACCTGTAACTAGATAGCTCCTGTAACTAGATAGCACCTGTAACTAGATAGCACCTGTAACTAGATAGCACCTGTAACTAGATAGCTCCTTCTAATTGTTACCATGCACCTGTAACTAGATAGCACCTGTAACTAGATAGCACCTGTAACTAGATAGCACCTGTAACTAGATAGCACCTGTAACTAGATAGCACCTGTAACTAGATAGCTCCTTCTAATTGTTACCATGCACCTGTAACTAGATAGCACCTGTAACTAGATAGCACCTGTAACTAGATAGCACCTGTAACTAGATAGCACCTGTAACTAGATAGCACCGTCTAATTGTTACCATGCACCTGTAACTAGATAGCACCTGTAACTAGATAGCACCTGTAACTAGATAGCACCTGTAACTAGATAGCACCTGTAACTAGATAGCACCTGTAACTAGATAGCACCGTCTAATTGTTACCATGCACCTGTAACTAGATAGCACCTGTAACTAGATAGCACCTGTAACTAGATAGCACCTGTAACTAGATAGCACCTGTAACTAGATAGCACCTGTAACTAGATAGCTCTGTCTAATTGTTACCATGCACCTGTAACTAGATAGCACCTGTAACTAGATAGCACCTGTAACTAGATAGCACCTGTAACTAGATAGCACCTGTAACTAGATAGCACCTGTAACTAGATAGCTCTGTCTAATTGTTACCATGCACCTGTAACTAGATAGCACCTGTAACTAGATAGCACCTGTAACTAGATAGCACCTGTAACTAGATAGCACCTGTAACTAGATAGCACCTGTAACTAGATAGCTCTGTCTAGTTGTTACCATGCACCTGTAACTAGATAGCACCTGTAACTAGATAGCACCTGTAACTAGATAGCACCTGTAACTAGATAGCACCTGTAACTAGATAGCACCTGTAACTAGATAGCACCTGTAACTAGATAGCACCTGTAACTAGATAGCTCTGTCTAATTGTTACCATGCACCTGTAACTAGATAGCACCTGTAACTAGATAGCACCTTCTAATTGTTACCATGCACCTGTAACTAGATAGCACCTGTAACTAGATAGCACCTGTAACTAGATAGCACCTGTAACTAGATAGCACCTGTAACTAGATAGCTCTGTCTAATTGTTACCATGCACCTGTAACTAGATAGCACCTGTAACTAGATAGCACCTGTAACTAGATAGCACCTGTAACTAGATAGCTCCTTCTAATTGTTACCATGCACCTGTAACTAGATAGCACCTGTAACTAGATAGCACCTGTAACTAGATAGCACCTGTAACTAGATAGCACCTGTAACTAGATAGCACCTGTAACTAGATAGCACCTGTAACTAGATAGCACCTGTAACTAGATAGCACCTGTAACTAGATAGCACCGTCTAATTGTTACCATGCACCTGTAACTAGATAGCACCTGTAACTAGATAGCACCTGTAACTAGATAGCACCTGTAACTAGATAGCACCTGTAACTAGATAGCTCTGTCTAATTGTTACCATGCACCTGTAACTAGATAGCACCTGTAACTAGATAGCTCTGTCTAATTGTTACCATGCACCTGTAACTAGATAGCACCTGTAACTAGATAGCACCTGTAACTAGATAGCACCTGTAACTAGATAGCACCTGTAACTAGATAGCACCTGTAACTAGATAGCACCTGTAACTAGATAGCACCTGTAACTAGATAGCACCGTCTAATTGTTACCATGCACCTGTAACTAGATAGCACCTGTAACTAGATAGCTCTGTCTAGTTGTTACCATGCACCTGTAACTAGATAGCACCTGTAACTAGATAGCACCTGTAACTAGATAGCACCTTCTAATTGTTACCATGCACCTGTAACTAGATAGCACCTGTAACTAGATAGCACCTGTAACTAGATAGCTCCTGTAACTAGATAGCACCTGTAACTAGATAGCACCTGTAACTAGATAGCACCTGTAACTAGATAGCACCGTCTAATTGTTACCATGCACCTGTAACTAGATAGCACCTGTAACTAGATAGCACCTGTAACTAGATAGCACCTGTAACTAGATAGCTCTGTCTAGTTGTTACCATGCACCTGTAACAAGATAGCTGAGTAATTTACATGTACCTGTAACAAGATAGCTCAGATGTTTAATATTGAAATATTCAAAGCAAAAAACACATCAACAGTAGATGTACCGGTGTCAAATTAAAATGTTTATTACAAAACAAAACACTTTTCAAAGAGAAAACAGAAATCCACTTTGGGTTAAAAAAAAAAAGAAAAAAAGATATATAAAGAGGACTGCACCAAAAACATAATTTTTACTGATAGTTCACCCATGCATGTGCCTCCTGCCCCATCCAGTTCACACTCCTTCACATAAATCCTGAAAAAGACAAAAGAAAAAAGTACATTTACCAAAAACATGAGCAAAGTAGAGTTGTGTGAACATTCTGTAGCTAGCTAGACTGGCACATACTTATTCAAATTGGCGTGCCAAGGTTAAACAGTAACAAGTTCAGCTTACCATTACTTTCACCATAAACACGCTACGTTCCATGAAACTAGCTAGATCCATTCAGGCTGTAAACATTCAGGTAGAAACTCATGTTGCATAGCATGAATATTAAAAATCAGTTTAACACAAGATAAAACAAACCGAACCGACAAAAATCGGAAGAACTAGGAGGAGAGAAATGTTGCGACCAGCACCGCTGTGGAAAATAGGAACGTAGGCTACCGTGTTACTAATGATAGCCAGTGGCAGTGCATAGCGCAGTGGCAAGAGGGCCAACTATGGCCAGTTGAATCAATGTTAGTCAAACCCTTTGTTCGACACTGACATAAATGCCCGGTATAGGACTCTACCTGTACCAGAGCACGTGCCCCTTTGCCCATCCAGTGTTTGTTCAATAGAGGCCTTTAGTATGTTATGAATTTCGAGCTATGAATTATGAAAATAAAACATTTTAAGGTCTGTCATCAGACCCTGTAACGATTCGATCACCCCTACATTGTCATTGCGCTTAATGGTACGCAGCATCATCTGGATATGTCTGCAACAGAAGTTCAACATTCACCTTCTGCTACCATTTATGTCAAGCCGTCTACGCATACAGTTTGACAAATCCAACGTATGCACCACATAGAACGTACTGCAATTGCCTCTGCAACGCAACATGGCCAACGCAGCGTTCCATTGGAAATGAATGTCCTTCTGGTGTACGAAAACGCAAGCACACTGTCGGTGTGATCGAGGCGTAACAGTTCGAACACAATACCTGTTGTTTACAAGTAGCTAACTAACTATAGACCAATATAAAGTTGTAGCTCAACAGGAAGCAAGTCACCCTGTAGCTAACGTTACTGTTAAAACAGTTCTAACTTCTAGTTCTACCAAAGGACCTAGCTAGCTAAAAAGGCACAGCAGGCACCACATCTGTTTTCAAAGATGTAACGTTACCATGAAATAGTCGTGATCATTTTAAGGTGAACAAAAAACGACTTATATATGAACAGCACCGCAGAAGCGTTTCACTATTCCCCATCTTCCAAGCTGTTTACGTGAAGATATCTAAAAGTTAGCTATCAAAACTAGCAGCCCTCTCTTCTAATGATGCATGCATGAGGCTATGTGGCTATGAAATTCCAGAAGTGTGCAGCGAATTCTTCTAGATGAAAAGCCGACATGTGTAAGTCTATAACTTCCTGACAGTTAAATCCTACTGGATCAACAACAACAAAAATTCACATACTATATAACATTCAATGTTGGCATACGAGAATGCATCATTCGCGATTGCGCTGTTTCCCGGTATTCGTTGATTTCAGTAGCTCCTCCCCTTATCTAATGATCAGCTGCTGTCAAAACCCAAATGAGTATGACATCCGGGCATTTAAAGTATCAAACCCTAATGAGTATGACATCCGGGCATTTAAAGTGTTAAAACCCTAATGAGTATGACATCCGGGCATTTAAAGTGTCAAAACCCAAATGAGTATGACATCCGGGCATTTAAAGTGTTAAAACCCAAATGAGTATGACATCCGGGCATTTAAAGTGTCAAAACCCAAATGAGTATGACATCCGGGCATTTAAAGTATCAAAACCCTAATGAGTATGACATCCGGGCATTTAAAGTATACACCATTTCAGAAATGACGGATAATATTAAACTGTCTTTTTTTCACATGCTCAAACGACCTACTATTTAGGTCACAAGTATGTGTATTTGGATACAAACCTCTGCCTCGAATCTTTGGGGTTCCCAAATGAACGTCACCCAAATGAACGTCACCCAAATGAACGTCACCCAAATGAACGTCACCCAAATGAATAAACAAACGAAGAATGTTTACACACACAAGACGCCCGTAGATATAGGTTGTTTTTACTTGTATGTTTGTTACATAGGGCAAAATCAAACAAACAAATACATTACTACAAAAGTTGACACAAACTATGCTTTTCAGTTTCAGGAAGGCAGAGACATGGCCTGGAAATGGCATAACAATAATACACTAGAACCCTTGACACCATGGTACCATGGTAACCATAAACGTGTGTTTGTTTCATTAAAATAGTTTTGTTAACATTTAGGACTACCCATCCCCCTTTGCATTACTAGTTGAAACTAAATGGACAAATATCAAAAATAAAATGACTAATTCAGACAAAAAGGTAAAAATACATAGAAAAAGATGATGAGTGTCTTGTCAGGCAACATACTTCATAAAGTGCAGATATTAAATTTTTGTATTTCATACACTGGCCATGATTTAAATATTATTTCATAAAAAGACATGGTTGGAAGGAATAAGGCAGGCTAATGATCACCAATTATTTGTGAATAATAATAATAATAATAATAATGTTAAACACATTTTTTCCCCCTCCCAAAGTGCTAAAACAATACGAAAAACAAAACCTCTTAAATTGTCACAAGGTCTTATGACATATTCGTTATTGCCTGTTATAGTCCTCAGTTCCTCTAAACACAATTTGTTTAAATAAAACGCAGGCAAATTATCAAACTAATAAAATACTTTATATATCTATACACTCAAAGCGCAGAACAGCAACAAGAGGCAAATACAGGACTTGGAATAAAAAAACACATTGACCACAGTATAAATTCTAGTACTTCAACTTCAAGGCACAAGACTATGTTAAATAGACAGTTAACTTCTCCAACAGTGGATTTTTGAATTTGTATCAAAGTCTGTTTATTTTTTTTAAATTTTTGACCTGAATTGGCATTCAATAAATAACTTGGGTGTAGTTGAGCTTAATGCTATACATCATGCAGTCTTACAAATGTTACCTATTACACCTTTAAAAAGTGTGGGGAGAAACTTTAAGCAGTTAATAAGTTTAATCATGAAGTAATATGTAAATTCACTGTTTTTCTTAATACGCTAGGCTATTGCTTTTTTTTTAAAAAGCTGTGATTTGGTGGAAGAGACAAGAGAGTTTAAACAGCATTGTCAAAGCTACCATGTCTGTAAATAGTTCAATCTAACATCAGAAGCACAGACAAGTAATACACGTCTCTCTCACCCGAAAGAAACACAAAGTCCCTTGTAAAGCTGGCACAATCCCCCCCCCCCCCCTTCTCTCTCTTCATAAATATAAAAACTGAAATAGTTATTTAGTTCTTCTTAACCACATGCTAACACATCAAACTACCTGTCTAGCTGTGTCCATGAAATTACATTCTACATCGATGGATTATTTCTTAAATCAAAGAGAAAAATGAAGGGATTTATTATTTGAATGTAAATGTTCATTGAACAAGACACAAGCATACGTCACAATCAACTACAGGTTATATAATGAATGAGGATTGAGTCCATACATCATCATCAGCTACAGGTTACATACTGAATGGAGAGTTGTTGTCCAAACAGACAATCTGATTGAAGTGTAATAACCATCTGTTATTCACATGTTATTCACATGTTATGACCTGTTAACATGTTATGACCTGCTATTCACATGTTATGACCTGTTATTCACATGTTATGACCTGTTAACATGTTATGACCTGCTATTCACATGTTATGACCTGTTATTCACATGCTATGACCTGGTATCAACTTCAACTGATTTTAGGAAATGCTAGATCCTCGTTGTGAAATTGTAACAGGGTCCCAGATCAGGTTGGGCCATCTCGCCATGTCCAATGAATGGTTAAGTTAGCAAGACAGCACAAACAGATCTGGGATCAGGCTAGTGAATTGTCCTAGTCATCCACTGCTTTCCTTTGAACCTTTAGTTAAGTTTTATTGGGATAAAATATCATTGTTAATCAAAGGCCACAAAATATACTGTACATGCATGTCATGTAAATCCGCCAAAGCAAGGCACTATCCCAGGCCATCCATGCTGTTCCTATGGAGACAGAGATTCATTCACTTTCCTCAAGTCCACACGTATCACAAATGAGAGAATTTCAGGACATATAGTACCAGTCAAAAGTTTGGACACACCTACTCATTCTAAGGTTTTCCTCTTTTTTAAACTATTTTCTAAATTGTATTATAATAGTGAAGACATCAGAACTATGAAATAACACATGGAATCATGTAGTAACCAAAAAAATGTTAAACGAATCTAAATATATTTTATATTTGAGATTCTTCAACTAGCCACCCTTTGCCTCGATGACAGCTTTGCACAATCTTGGCATTCTCTCAACCAGCTTCATGGAGGTAGTCACCTGGAATGCATTTCAATTAACAGGTGTGCCTTGTCAAAAGTAAACTTGTGGAATTCCTTTCCTTCTTAATGTATTTGAGCCAATCAGTTGTGTTGTGACAAGAAAGGGGTGGTATACAGAAGATAGCCCTATTTGGTAAAATACCAAGTCCATATTATGGCAAGAACAGCTCAAATAAGCAAAGAGAAACGACAGCCCATCATTACTTTAAGACATGAAGGTCAGTCAATGCGGAAAATGTCAAGAACTTTGAAAGTTTCTTCAAGTGCAGTCGCAAAAACCATCAAGCGCTATAATGTAACTGGCTCTCATGAGGACCGCCACAGGAAAGGAAGACCCAGAATTACCTCTGCAGCAGAGGATAAGTTCATTAGTGTTACCAGCCTCAGAAATGGCAACCCAAATAAATTCTTCACAGAGTTCAAGTAAGACACATCAACTGTTTAGAAGAGACTGCGTGAATCAGGCCTTCATGGTCGAATTGCTGCAAAGAAACACAAGCAATGGACATTAGACCGGTGGAAAGTATGATCTGATGTATGGTCTGATGAGTCCAAATTTTAGATTTTTTGGTTCCAACCGCTGTGTCTTTGTGAAACGTAGAGTAGGTGAACTAATGATCTCCACATGTGTGGTTCCCACCGGGAAGCATGGATGATGTGTGATGGTGCTTTGCTGGTGACACTGTCTGTGATTTATTTAGAATTCAAGGCACACAACCAGCATGGCTACCAGAGCATTCTGCAGCGATACGCCATCCCATCTGGTTTGGGCTTAGTGGGACTATCATTTGTTTTCCATCAGGACAATGACCCAACACACCTCCAGGCTGTGTAAGGGCTATTTGACCAAGAAGGAGAGTGATGGAGTGCTGCATCAGATGACCTGGCCTCCACAATCACCTGACCTCAACCCAGTTGAGATGGTTTGGGATGAGTTGGACCGCAGAGTGAAGGAAAAGCAGCCAACAAGTGCTCATCCTAATGTGGGAACTCCTTCAAGACTGTTGGAAAAGCATTCCAGGTGAAGCTGGTTGAGAGAATTCCAAGAGTGTGCAAAGTTGTCATCAAGGCAAAGGTTGTCTACTTTGAATAATCTCAAATCTCAAATGTAATTTTGATTTGTTTAACACTTTTTTGGTTATTACATGATTCCATATGTGTTATTTCATAGTTTTGATGTCTTCACTATTATTCTACAATGTAGAAAATAGTAAAAAATAAAGAAAAACTCTTGAATGAGTAGCTGTGTTTGACTGCTACTGTATGTAACCAATGGGTACATTTTTCCATCCTACTTTTTATATTTACTTCCACTAATTTCTGCTTCATTAAAGAGCAAACATGAAATGGCAAACACAATATGTATATATATCTTCAAACTGTGGTGTAACTGACTGCCCCGTATCCTCCTCTAGCCTCCACCTCCAGGTTTCTGGACCAGGGGAGACATATTACTGAAGACCGAGTCAGACCCTGGTACTGTTAAACCCCTTTCACACTACGGAGCCCAGCTGACACAAACTGCACTGCACTGGCCTGGCCTAGTTACACATCCACCATACCATTGTTGATGGAACTGTGCTGAAAAGAACCCTATCAGAGCCAGCACAGTACAAGCTTAGTTGTATGTAAAGGGCATTAGAATAGAATAGGAGCTACTGGTGATAATCTAGAGAGAGCGAGCGCGAGAGAGACACAGACAGAGGTACTTGGGGTCACTTAGGGGGAGAAATATATCACAACTTGTACCAGAATGTCCAGCTGTAACAATGCAGACGGTGTGATCACGTCAGGTTTCAGATCAACTGGCCTAGCTGTTGTGAATTTGAAGACATTCCATAGCCCTTTGTGAGAGATTATCATCAGTTATACCCCCTCTTTAGTCACTAAGGGAAGGGAATATGGAGGAGAGAAATGGGCCACATCCAAACTATTGTCTACACTTGACATTTTAATTGAGGAGGACAAGCCACAGGATGTATACATTGGTCTGAATCTCTGGTTGATTATAGGACATATTCTCAATGCAAGGTGGAGACCGGAGTCATATGATCTAGAAGGAGAAAATTCTAGTGCAGATAAAAAATAAAATAAAATAAAATTCTGTTATTTCTGGTGTTGTGCCAAAACTGATTACTACCGTTTAAACAAACTACTTTAACAGGCTCTACTGTAACAGCCACACACTGCCAACAACATGACAATAGTATAACAGGTTTAACATATTGGTGCATTAAAGTAATGAGAATATAACTATTATGTTACACTTTTTTTTTTTAAAGTCACTAACAATCTCTCGTGCAAGGACACGTTTTTTAATATTTTTTTTAGAAACAATGTTTTTCTAGACAGGGGGCCCGTTACATTGATGGAAGTACTTGTGCAAAAGTGATTGAGCGTAGGCTAGAATTCATTCAAAACATTTGTTCTTGAGCCAGAAGAAAAGTGCATGGTTTTATCTAATGTAATTAGCAAGACATTGTTCACTTTGGGGGGGGGGGGGGGGGGGGGGGGGCGACGACATATTTCATTCTCGTTGTAATCAAAACGCGCCTGCTATGTTTACGCAGGGATTCCGGTTTCTGCTCACTGCAGATTTGATTGAATTCCAAACATACATTTGGAAAAATCGGACGACTGTGTCACTGGCAACACTAGTGACCACGGAGAAGAGTCGTTTCCCCCCCCCCCCCCCCCCCCCCCCCCCCCCCCGCGCCATATCTTTTGACTTCCCACCTGTGAGTTTAAACTAAAAGGAAACTCACGAGCCTAACACCAAGTTTCATGAAGTCCACGGATAAATAGGCTAGTCCTGTTGCATGCAGAAAGGAGAACGGGTGATGATATTCAACATAAATCCTACGTCAAAACTGGAGACAGAAATGTTCCTGGTCAAAACAATACATCTTCTAATTTAAAATAATTCTTAAAACAGAACTATAAATATAAATTCATGACATGTTTTTTTTTTTTTTTTTTTACAAACACAGACAGAAAAATAAACTTCCTTCAGTGGGGTTGGGTCATTTATGTCTTTTGGAAATAATTTAATTGTCAGAAAACTTCTGATAGATATTGACAAAATATACGACTGGGGTCAAGAAATCTATGGGGCATCCATAATCATGTCTTGGGTCCTGTTGTGCTTTACGCTTCCTATCTGACTAAACAGTTCCATTTAGGAGTGTTTGGGTAAAATTGTCCATTAACTGGCTAATTCATGTTACTGGGGAAAACGTATAGGTTTAATGATTGGTATCCTATTATTTTTCTTTTTAACATTTTGTAGGACTACAACTTCCAAAAAAAAAAAACATCAGTAGAATTTTTATTCTTAAAGCCTTGAAAGAAAATGCAACCTGTTTTCAGTAGAGGTCATCCAGCTGCTGGCAGCACCTAGTCACTTGGCGAACTAAGTAGTTGGTAAACAAAGTGATTGTGAGCCACCACACATCATTGGTGTATCTATGCCTCTAAATCCCCCCCCCCCCCCCCTGGGGTTTCATCACCTCAACCATCAGATAGGAAGTGTTGTCTGCGTCAAGAGGTTTCCATTTCAAAGCTTCAGGCTGCGTCCCAAAAATGGCACCCTCCTCCCTTTGTAGTACACTACTTTAGATGGCCCATAGGGCTCTGGTCAAGATTACTGCACTATACAGGGAACCGGGTGGCATTTGGGACACAGTCTCAGGAATAATTGGAGTAGGTCTATACTCAGCCCTATTGCTGCCTGGGCCACATCAACATCCTATATGCTCAGCCCTATTGCTGCCTGGGCCATATCAACATCCTATATACTCAGCCCTATTGCTGCCTGGGCCACATCAACATCCTATATACTCAGCCCTATTGCTGCCTGGGCCATATCAACATCCTATATACTCAGCCATATTGCTGCCTGGGCCACATCAACATCCTATATACTCAGCCCTATTGCTGTCTGGGTCATATCAACATCCTATATACTCAGCCCTATTGCTGTCTGGGTCATATCAACATCCTATATACTCAGCCCTATTGCTGCCTGGGTCACATCAACATCCTATATACTCAGCCCTATTGCTGTCTGGGTCATATCAACATCCTATATACTCAGCCATATTGCTGCCTGGGCCACATCAACATCCTATATACTCAGCCCTATTGCTGTCTGGGTCATATCAACATCCTATATACTCAGCCCTATTGCTGCCTGGGCCACATCAACATCCTATATACTCAGCCCTATTGCTGCCTGGGCCACATCAACATCCTATATACTCAGCCCTATTGCTGCCTGGGCCACATCAACATCCTATATACTCAGCCATATTGCTGCCTGGGTCATATCAACATCCTAACTGAATCATATTCTCTCTGATCATCAAGCACCTCTGGTCTCTGTGTGAAGTGGAAAACCTCCAGCCTGCTTGGGGAGACTAGTAGGCTGTAGTGCTCTACTTGTCTCTCCCTGTGTAGGGAATAGGCTGCTGTTTTCAGACAGAGACTACTGTATATAGAAGGAGATGATCGACACACACACACACACACACACACACACACACTGAAGGCTTGGCATCTACATAATATAGGCCAACGAGGAAAACACATGTCACCTAAATGAATATGCCGACTGTAGAGGACTGGAAACCCATCTGTGTCCCAAATGATTCCCTATTCAGTAGCACTACTTCTAGCTCACTACTTTAGACCAGGGTCCGTAAGGTTCTGGTCAAAAGCAGTGCATTGTAGGGAATAGGGTGCCCCTTATGGGAAGGCAGCACGAAGCGTTGACGGACTGGATGCCGAGCGTACTGCAGTAAACAGCGGACGCTACAACAGAAGAAGAAGCAGTGGCAGCTTGTATGACATATTGTATGTTGTTCCCGCTTCTAGCCACAACACTGGAAAAGACCAACTGTGAGGAAACTACAGACAGGACACATGCCTCGGTCCCAGTTGTTTTGTTTTTGTTATACGCCATCTTAAAAAACCACAGTGAAGAACTGAATGACTGAGGTTTATGAGTCATCATCGCGGTTACCGTGGTTTCCATCTGACGATGGCACCGGAAGTGTAGGTCCTTCACTTCCTGTGAGATTTTAAGCAAAAGGCTTCTGGGGGTCGGGGGTCAGATGACAACAGGTTTAAAGCACAAAACAGAGAACAAGACAATGACCAAACAAAGAAAAAAAAGAAGAAGAAAAACGTTCATTTATCAGGAAGCAATCTGTTGTGGGTTGACCATGAAGCTGCGCTACCTGTCAATAAACAGATGAACAGCCCAACCCACGGAACGAACAATCAACTAACAGCTGCCTTGTGTTTCTATGTACACGTCCTTTTCTGTTGTCTTATAAAACCCACCGCTCCTCTACACGGCTCCTTTTCTCCTTACAGACAGGGGTCCTAACATACAGTCAACTAACCCTTTCAGTCACCGGTGTCCGAGACTCGACCGTCTCCTCCCGGCTGGGCCTGGGAACAGAGGAGACGGTCTCCTCCCGGCTGGGTCTGGGCACAGAGGAGACCGTCTCCTCCCGGCTGGGTCTGGGCACAGAGGAGACAGTCTCCTCTCTGCTGGGCCTCGGTACTGCTGAGGAAGGTACAATGTCTCTCAAATCCCTCCCTACCACTGTCCCCGCTGCCTCGTCTGCTCGATTTCTGTTGCCTCTGGTGTCACTCGTTCCCACTACTACCACCGCAGACGAGCTGACCTCTCCGCTCTCTCCTCTGGTCGTGGTGTGGCCCTCTGGCCAGCTGCTGGCCCGGCAGGGCCCCCTAGAGGTGCTCAGGTCCTGGGGCTTGTTCTGTTGGAGGGCCCCTGGGCCCACCGAGGCCCTGGCTGTATGGGAGACCAGGCCCATAGTCAGGCCGGGGAAGTGGTGGTGAGGGGGCCGCTGGGAGGGTTGAGGAGGATGATCCTCCACTACAGAGGAGTGTGTGTGATGGTGACGGTGGTGGTGGTGGTGGTGATGGTGTTTGTGCGGCGTACGCTCTTTCCTCTTGTGGCTGTGGCTCTTTGGAGTAGTGATACTACTGCTGCCTCCGCTGGGCCAACTTTTCGACCCACCACTGGCCCCTGTGGTAACCGCTGCTGTCAGGGGACTGTCCTTGTGCTTCCTCCCTGGACTCTTTGGCAACTTCTGTCCCTGCTCTGTCCCTTCTGTTGCCACTACAGCCAGACCACTCCCTATTCCCATCCCAGTTCCTGCCCCCCCACCACTCCCTATTCCCATCCCAGTTCCTGCCCCCCCACCACTCCCTATTCCCATCCCAGTTCCTGCCCCACCACCACCACTCCCTATTCCCATCCCAGTTCCTGCCCCACCACCACCACTCCCTATTCCCATCCCAGTTCCTGTCCCCCCACCACCACCACTCCCTATTCCCGTCCCAGTTCCTGCCCCACCACCACTCCCTATTCCCGTCCCAGTTCCTGCCCCACCACCACTCCCTATTCCCATCACAGTTCCTGCCCCGAGCAGTGGCGTGGTGATGGCTGGAGTCTCCTTAATCTCCTCAACAGTTTCTCTGGTCTTGCGTTTCTTGATGGGCAGAGCGGTCTGCTGCACCGGCTTAGTGGAAGACTCCTTCTGAGCTTTCCTCTTAGCTTCTGCAGCCATGATAGCAGCCGCTGCGTAGGAGGAAGTACTGGAACCCGCCGCCCCAGAAGCTGCTGACAGTGCCGAACCAGGCACCCCCAACCCTGGCTTACACCCCCGCTTTTTCAGAGCAGTCTGCGGTTGTATCTCCGCTTTCCTTTTCCGTCCTGGGCGCTTCTTGGTGACTACGACCAGGTCCGATGTCTGCCCAGCTGCCTCGGATACATTGGACGTTTCAAACGGCATCTTCACCAGGAGCTTCCCGGGACTCTTCTCCACCACACCCTCCGTAGCCGGGCGCGGCTTTCCACTCCCCTTCGGCCGGCCCCTGCCCCTCCCCGACGGTTTTACCACTTTGGGTTTCTTCGGGGGTCTCTTCTCGCGGCGGGAGGGGCTGCCACGCCCGGTTACGGTGAAGTCAAAGTCGTTGGGGTCGGTGGTGGTGTCCCCAACCTTCTGGAAGTAGGCGATCAGCTCCACCTTGGATCGGAAGGCTTTCCCCTCCGGGCTGAAATACAGATCAAAACACACTGTAAACGGATCTGTTAACGTCCTGTCTGTAAACACAAGTCTGGAATATTTTGGTGTGTATACGATGGAGATGAAATGTTCATCCCTCTGGAGATCGACTATAAGGGAGTGTTCTTGGAATAAAGAGTGCATCTGGGCGAGTAGGAACCAATATATACACAGTACCTGTCAACAGTTTGGACACACCTACTCATTCAAGGGTTTTTCTCTATTTTGACTATTTTCTACATTGTAGAATAATAGTGAAGACATCAACACTATGAAATAACACATGGAATTATGTGGTAACTAAAATACATTTTAATACATTATTATTTTTTTTTTACTTCAACAAATCAAAATATATTTTATATTCTTCAAAGTAGCCACCCTTTGCCTTGATGACAGCTTTGTAGAAAATAGTCAAAATAAAGAAAAAAGAATGAGTAGGTGTGTCCAAACTTTTGACTGGTGCTGTATGTATGTATGTATGTATGTATGTATGTATGTATGTATGTATGTATGTATATATATATATATATATATATGTGTATGTATGTATATATTGAAGTATTTCCCTAAAACTGAAAACAGTCCCATGAAACGCTCTTTATACAGTTCAGTCACATTACATTATCAAAAGGGGGAGGAAACTGGCAGCATTTTGTTACTTCCTGGGAAGGACTTTATGTCACCCCTAAAGGAGATCAGGCTGTAACATATTTAGTATTATCATATGAAATCATTTCTGTTCGGGGAATAACCTATATGTAAATGTAATCTGTTGCTGTATTTTTGTTGTGGTATCTGTGATCGTTTAGTCTTGTCTTGTGTAGTTTCTTAATCATTGTACCTAAACTGTATGTGTAAACATATATACGCAGGGTCCAGCTGTAAAAGAGACCTTGGTCTCAGTCTGTGTTCCTTGTTGAAATAAAAAGGTATAATAATATGCTTTTAAGAGACAATATTTGATAAGGCTTTCTCTCATAGCCTACTCACTTCATCAGGTAGACGTCAAACTTCCCGGCGGACCGTCCAGACTTGCGTTGTTTGAGTTTACGTGTCCAGCCCTGGGGTAGAGAGGGGTCATCGTAGAGCGGACCTCGGTCTCTGATGATGGACCTCCTCTGTTTGGGCGAAGGGGAGGACTCAGAGAGACCCGAGGCCTCACCAGCTGCAGCGACCATGGGCTCCGAGGGCCCCGCCTCGGCCGCGGCTAGCTGGAGCTGTTCCTGGTCTGCACCGGGCTGCTGGGCAGGAGGATGAGGAGGGGAGGACATGGCGGTGGATGAAGACTCCAGCCTCTCCTTCTCCACATCCCTCCTCTCCCGCCTCACCTTCTTGGGCTTGCTGTGTGTCTTAAGGTCCTTGGAGCTCTGATTCTGGTTGGCGTCCTCACTCTTCTCCTCACTGCTGTGGAAGACAACATTAGTCATGAGTGGGAAGAGGCAGAGCAGAGACATGATCTCATCAGATCAGAATATCTAGAATGGCTATCTTTGGCTGATAAAGACATTTTAAACAAGAGTTCAAAGTCCCAGATACGTTTCGAACCTCAGCTTGCTCCCCCCCAACCCAACCTACATTAATTCACAAAGGTGTAGTAAAAACATCACTTTGGGGGATTGTTGTTGTTATTGTGTGGTTTCTTCCCATAGTGAAACATATATTACATTACTAGAAGTTTGGAAAATGCACCAGGACTGGACTGATAAATCTACTGGCTGAGGAACTAGCCTAAACCAAGCCCTATAATCAGGCATATAGAATGAAGCAGCCAGCAAGAGAAGCCACTGGGGCAAAAGATACGTATGGTTGAAATGTTATTAACTACACATGGTCCACACACACACACACACACATATCATGATCTACACAGCAACACTTATTGAAATGCATATAAACAATATTTACCGTACATTTTTTTTTTTTGTAATTGAAATTGTCCCATCTAGAATATTTCATTACCAGACGTCAGTGTAGAAAAATAAAAATACAGGGCGGTATTTTGACAGTACATCAGTGTACTTTTCTACCACGGCACTCACGGTCCTTGATACAATAAAAGCAATACTTTGATTGCTTCATAACATGACTATTAGTTATTCTAGAAAATGGGCCAACTCATGTCAGCTAGTTCTAGCGTTTAGCTAGATGATAACAGTCGTCACAACCAAAAACCTAGCTAGGATATTTTCTCTGTGTGGGGGGGGGGAAACAAAAGCATTATCCTAAACAAACGCAGCAATGATGTGGCTACTTTGTTGCCACAGTACCATGTCAAATGGCAACGTATGTAACCAGCTGACGCTACAATGTATCCAGCTACAGCTATTTTAGCCAGACCGTTAGCAGCATGCCAAATTGGTTACGAGGGTGGAGGATGCGGACAAATCTATTTTGACAGTTAATATCTTAAAACACATCTACTGCTCTGTTTTCAGAGAGGTCGGGAAAAAAATGACACACACCCAACCACATACGTTAGCTAACTGAGAATTTCTTCGCTCAGCCATGATCTTGTAAAGTAAGGGAAATACTTAGCTATAACTTGGTGACGTATTCAGAACGCTTCTTTCAGTAAGCTACCCTGCTGACCAGTTCATAACAAAAGTACACCACATGACTTTAGTTAAATACAGCGATACATTTTAAAAGACCTGCAGTCATATAACTCGACATTTAAACGGTGAATACATGTAATTCACACTTACAGTTTCTCCTCTCCGCTCTCTACGGCGGCCATTTTTATTTAAATAAATAATTTTTTAAAAATGTCTCCAAACATCTCATGGGTACCTCTCTGAACCCCGCCCCCTGCCTCAATTCCACTGCCGTCAGTGGCGTACTCACGCGAGATCCGTGGAACAGTTTTATAAGACCCATCGCATGAGCGCTTGGATCTCGCGAGAGAAGTTGTCTTACGCTGTAAATATGTAAATGATTGTGAACTCTGAGCTGAGGCTACTATCTCCATCTGCAGAAAATACACATGACACACATAATCGCACAGCAAGGCTGAATGTACAGGCAGGCTATGCACTGGTGTTAAAATGTAGGATTTTCTGGGTGGTGAAACTGACCAGAAATTCCCCACAATCTTTCTCCCATTCAAAGTTGCATTTATTCAGCTCTAAACACATTCAAGTGATGTAATTACAGGTAAAATAGTTTAAATTTAAACGTTTTCTCTTCTCTACACGGATTGTAGTCCCAAAACCCTGATGATTGACAAATGATCAGATTCATCTCACCCATTGATTACGGTGTAGCTTTAATTGGGCTGGTTAATTGTTTGCCCCCTTCGCAACCTCTACTACAGGTGACATCATCAACCTGACAGCCTACCCTAGGGGGAAGGCAACCCTGGGCTTGGAATGCCTCAGGAGGACTTCAGCTTTTTAAATTTAAATGAACCTGGAAGACCAGGGCCTGGTTTCCCAAAAGCATCTTGATAAGGCTAAGTTAATAGTTATAACATGTTTTATATATATATATATAGTTCTAACAATGAAGTTAGTCTTAAAATGCCTTAGGAAAAGCGGGCACAGGTGTGTTGAATTTAGGCAATCACTAAACTGTTCAATTAGTTCAGTGGGTCAGGTACCGTGCTTACTTGGATGTGGCCCTCCAGGAATACGGTTGCCTGCATCATTTGATTGCTTTTCCCCCTGTCTGATTTCCTACCGTAACACTTGATTGCTGACTGTGTAGGTGACCTTAAAATATATATATATATTTGTTTTTATTTTTTGTCGGAGATGTGGACTTTGTGTCTTCTCTGCGTCTGTTTACCATGGTCGTCGTGCCGTGCGGCAGAAACAGCTGCTAACGTTGCGGCTGAAGGCAGAGCGGCGCTACAGAGGGTTCGGAACCTTGCTGCCCAACCGCGCTATGGTGACTGTTGGTCTAACGCGCTGGAGAACATCGACGCGCGGTGCAGAGACTTCACAGTTGATATACAGAGTAGGATTGCCCTACTTTTCACCCACTGTCACCTGCGCAAGTAAATAAACACTTTTTTTTATTTAAATTAAAATATTGTCAACAACTGTTTGCTGACAGCTCTATCTAAGTGCAGCATGGTAGAAAAAGCTCCCATGGCATCTCGAGTTACTATAGGTAGACTTACTGAAATGTTTAGTAGGCCGATATAAATATTAGGCTACTGCAATATAATATTTAAATTGTGTGTTTTTTTTATCCTCCAGAAATTAAGATAGACTGGTGGTACTTCATTATGGCATTGTGCCAGTGACTGAATAAGTACGTTTCATTACGGCATTGTGACTGAATAAGTACGTTTCATTATGGCATTGTGCCAGTGACTGAATAAGTACGTTTCATTATGGCATTGTGACTGAATAAGTACGTTTCATTATGGCATTGTGACTGAATAAGTACGTTTCATTACGGCATTGTGACTGAATAAGTCAGTTTCATTACGGCATTGTGACTGAATAAGTCAGTTTCATTACGGCATTGTGACTGAATAAGTCAGTTTCATTACGGCATTGTGACTGAATAAGTAAGTTTCATTATGGCATTGTGACTGAATAAGTACGTTTCATTATGGCATTGTGACTGAATAAGTACGTTTCATTACGGCATTGTGACTGAATAAGTCAGTTTCATTATGGCATTGTGACTGTATAAGTCAGTTTCATTATGGCATTGTGACTGAATAAGTACGTTTCATTACGGCATTGTGACTGAATAAGTACGTTTCATTACGGCATTGTGACTGAATAAGTCAGTTTCATTATGGCATTGTGACTGTATAAGTCAGTTTCATTATGGCATTGTGACTGAATAAGTCAGTTTCATTACGGCATTGTGACTGAATAAGTCAGTTTCATTACGGCATTGTGACTGAATAAGTACGTTTCATTATGGCATTGTGACTGAATAAGTCAGTTTCATTATGGCATTGTGACTGAATAAGTACGTTTCATTACGGCATTGTGACTGAATAAGTCAGTTTCATTACGGCATTGTGACTGAATAAGTACGTTTCATTATGGCATTGTGACTGAATAAGTAAGTTTCATTACGGCATTGTGACTGAATAAGTCAGTTTCATTACGGCATTGTGACTGTATAACAGTAGGCTACCTTGTTACGTCTGTCAGATCTGGCCGTCCATTCCCAGCATGTCCAGAGGGCAGCGAGGTCAGTAGCTGTACTAGAACCATGGACACTGTGGCCTTCAACGCCTACACGGAATTCTTCACCCACGCCCACAGCATCTGTCGACACCTGCAGAGCGAGAGCTGGCAACACCAGGCTGAGAACACCATCCACAGGTGCAGTGGTATGTGCGGTACACCTGACTACAGGTGCAGTGGTATGTGCGATACACCTGACTACAGGTGCAGTGGTATGTGCGGTACACCTGACTACAGGTGCAGTGGTATGTGCGGTACACCTGACTACAGGTGCAGTGGTATGTGCGGTACACCTGACTACAGGTGCAGTGGTATGTGCGGTACACCTGACTACAGGTGCAGTGGTATGTGCGGTACACCTGACTACAGGTGCAGTGGTATGTGCGGTACACCTGACTACAGGTGCAGTGGTATGTGCGGTACACCTGACTACAGGTGCAGTGGTATGTGCGGTACACCTGACTACAGGTGCAGTGGTATGTGCGGTACACCTGACTACAGGTGCAGTGGTATGTGCGGTACACCTGACTACAGGTGCAGTGGTATGTGCGGTACACCTGACTACAGGTGCAGTGGTATGTGCGGTACACCTGACTACAGGTGCAGTGGTATGTGCGGTACACCTGACTACAGGTGCGGTGGTATGTGCGGTACACCTGACTACAGGTGCGGTGGTATGTGCGGTACACCTGACTACAGGTGCGGTGGTATGTGCGGTACACCTGACTACAGGTGCGGTGGTATGTGCGGTACACCTGACTACAGGTGCGGTGGTATGTGCGGTACACCTGACTACAGGTGCGGTGGTATGTGCGGTACACCTGACTACAGGTGCGGTGGTATGTGCGGTACACCTGACTACAGGTGCGGTGGTATGTGCGGTACACCTGACTACAGGTGCGGTGGTATGTGCGGTACACCTGACTACAGGTGCGGTGGTATGTGCGGTACACCTGACTACAGGTGCGGTGGTATGTGCGGTACACCTGACTACAGGTGCGGTGGTATGTGCGGTACACCTGACTACAGGTGCGGTGGTATGTGCGGTACACCTGACTACAGGTGCGGTGGTATGTGCGGTACACCTGACTACAGGTGCGGTGGTATGTGCGGTACACCTGACTACAGGTGCGGTGGTATGTGCGGTACACCTGACTACAGGTGCGGTGGTATGTGCGGTACACCTGACTACAGGTGCGGTGGTATGTGCGGTACACCTGACTACAGGTGCGGTGGTATGTGCGGTACACCTGACTACAGGTGCGGTGGTATGTGCGGTACACCTGACTACAGGTGCGGTGGTATGTGCGGTACACCTGACTACAGGTGCGGTGGTATGTGCGGTACACCTGACTACAGGTGCGGTGGTATGTGCGGTACACCTGACTACAGGTGCGGTGGTATGTGCGGTACACCTGACTACAGGTGCGGTGGTATGTGCGGTACACCTGACTACAGGTGCGGTGGTATGTGCGGTACACCTGACTACAGGTGCGGTGGTATGTGCGGTACACCTGACTACAGGTGCGGTGGTATGTGCGGTACACTTGACTACAGGTGCGGTGGTATGTGCGGTACACCTGACGACAGGTGCGGTGGTATGTGCGGTACACCTGACGACAGGTGCGGTGGTATGTGCGGTACACCTGACGACAGGTGCGGTGGTATGTGCGGTACACCTGACGACAGGTGCGGTGGTATGTGCGGTACACCTGACGACAGGTGCGGTGGTATGTGCGGTACACCTGACGACAGGTGCGGTGGTATGTGCGGTACACCTGACGACAGGTGCGGTGGTATGTGCGGTACACCTGACGACAGGTGCGGTGGTATGTGCGGTACACCTGACGACAGGTGCGGTGGTATGTGCGGTACACCTGACGACAGGTGCGGTGGTATGTGCGGTACACCTGACGACAGGTGCGGTGGTATGTGCGGTACAGCTGACTACAGGTGCGGTGGTATGTGCGGTACAGCTGACTACAGGTGCGGTGGTATGTGCGGTACAGCTGACTACAGGTGCGGTGGTATGTGCGGTACACCTGACTACAGGTGCGGTGGTATGTGCGGTACACCTGACTACAGGTGCGGTGGTATGTGCGGTACACCTGACTACAGGTGCGGTGGTATGTGCGGTACACCTGACTACAGGTGCGGTGGTATGTGCGGTACACCTGACTACAGGTGCGGTGGTATGTGCGGTACACCTGACTACAGGTGCGGTGGTATGTGCGGTACACCTGACTACAGGTGCGGTGGTATGTGCGGTACACCTGACTACAGGTGCGGTGGTATGTGCGGTACACCTGACTACAGGTGCGGTGGTATGTGCGGTACACCTGACTACAGGTGCGGTGGTATGTGCGGTACACCTGACTACAGGTGCGGTGGTATGTGCGGTACACCTGACTACAGGTGCGGTGGTATGTGCGGTACACCTGACTACAGGTGCGGTGGTATGTGCGGTACACCTGACTACAGGTGCGGTGGTATGTGCGGTACACCTGACTACAGGTGCGGTGGTATGTGCGGTACACCTGACTACAGGTGCGGTGGTATGTGCGGTACACTTGACTACAGGTGCGGTGGTATGTGCGGTACACCTGACGACAGGTGCGGTGGTATGTGCGGTACACCTGACGACAGGTGCGGTGGTATGTGCGGTACACCTGACGACAGGTGCGGTGGTATGTGCGGTACACCTGACGACAGGTGCGGTGGTATGTGCGGTACACCTGACGACAGGTGCGGTGGTATGTGCGGTACACCTGACGACAGGTGCGGTGGTATGTGCGGTACACCTGACGACAGGTGCGGTGGTATGTGCGGTACACCTGACGACAGGTGCGGTGGTATGTGCGGTACACCTGACGACAGGTGCGGTGGTATGTGCGGTACACCTGACGACAGGTGCGGTGGTATGTGCGGTACACCTGACGACAGGTGCGGTGGTATGTGCGGTACACCTGACGACAGGTGCGGTGGTATGTGCGGTACACTTGACTACAGGTGCGGTGGTATGTGCGGTACACTTGACGACAGGTGCGGTGGTATGTGCGGTACACCTGACGACAGGTGCGGTGGTATGTGCGGTACACCTGACGACAGGTGCGGTGGTATGTGCGGTACACCTGACGACAGGTGCGGTGGTATGTGCGGTACACTTGACTACAGGTGCGGTGGTATGTGCGGTACACCTGACTACAGGTGCGGTGGTATGTGCGGTACACCTGACTACAGGTGCGGTGGTATGTGCAGTTTAGTCAGTGTTCACAATTCACCTCAATTCATTCAGTGGGTGAGTTTGGTTTTGCTTTGCCAGGTGTTCCGGTTGGGCGGGGTTTGTACATTTTACCTAATTCCATTGGTTGTAAAATGAAATCTCCACTCACCCGGGGCACCGGGCTATGCAAAACGAACTTGCTCAATAGCTCTCCGGGAGGGTTGACGATCCATATCGTCGATGTTTTATTGGACAAGGTTTTTAAAGTAGTAACTCCCTGTTTTAACCACTTTCTTCTGTCTGGTGCCCTGCTGAATGTGGTGCTGGTGTCTAGGCTAACAGAGAGCTCAGCGGGGGTGGTGGAGCAATTGTCCTCTACCCAGCGTATGGCTGAGAGCCTAGTGGAGGCCCAGAGCGTCGCCCTCAAGTCACAGGAGACGATCCTACGCAACGGAGAGGAACTCAAACACACTCTCCACCATTCTACCCAAGGTAGCCGCCGTCTCAGTCCCTGTTCTGTTTAAGTGATGCTTATGGCTAACTTGTAAGAAAATCCTCATCCAAGGAAGATCATGTCTCCTTCACACCTCTCCTCAGGCATCAGAGCAGTATTTGATGAGATGAGACTGTCAGCCCAGGAGCAGCAGGTAGCATTCTCCGAGATCTTCAACCGTGTCGCTTTCCTCCAGAGTTTCATCATGTCAGAGTCTCACACCCTCACCAGTCTACTCTACAACTCACTGGGGTTCCTCGCTGCCTTCTTCCTCACCTCTACACAGCGGACTGCTCCAGCCAGGTGTGTCCCTTTACGTTTATATCATCCATCCAGTTACATGTGAACACCTGGCCTAAGGGGTTAGAAAGCAGATTAGGGGATAGTGCTGTGGGGGGGGAGTATGTGTTATGGCTTTACACCCCCCCCCCTTGCTATATTGTGGATAAAGAGTTGAACTGTCTAACAGAACACAGAGGGTGTTCTTTTTAAATGGAAGCCTCTCCAACAAAAGCCAGGTAGAATCAGGAATTCTCCAGGGCAGCTGTCTGGGGCCCTTTTATTTTTTTTTCAATCTTTAAGTAAAGCCAGTGTGTCTATGTATGCCAGGCCTGGGCACCTCCAGTCCTCGGGAGGGCCCTATTGGTGGCACACTTTTGCCCCAGCTAACACACCCGACTCCAATAATCAATTTATCACGGTCTTCAGTTTAGAATGCAATTTGATTAATCCGCTGTGTTTGCTAGAGATGGGGGGGGGGGGGGAAGAAAAGTGTGACACCAATCAGGCCCCCGAGGACTGGAGTTGCCCAGGCCTGGGATAGTGCCATGCTCAAGGGCACAACGGCAGGATACCTAGAATCCGACCCGTTTTATTTATTTTTTCACCATCTGACTTTGAATCGGTATGAAACCCTCCCGTTGCAGGCCTGCCTCTAACATTTAAGCTACCAGCCCGCCCCTTGGAATGGTCGGTGATCCCATGTACCATTCTGGTAACTGTCCTCTTTGTCATGTCACCTATCCAGGTTTGTTCTGTTTGGTCTGGTAGTGCTGAACGTGTGCCTGGAGAGGATGCTCTGTAGAGCTGTGCTGGACTCCTCTGAGCCAGGCTACCAGCAGATGGTGAGTAGAGCATGTGTTAGTTAAGATGCTTCAAGAGAACCTACGGGGAATCTTCAAAGCATATGTGACAGCGTGGAAATTCCCTCCAGAAATTCTGCTCATTTCTAGATCCGGATTGGACCAACTCTTACACGTAAAGAAACTATGGCAACACATTGGACAAGAAAAGTAATGCTGGATAACTTGTCTTCTACATTTTGACTGTGTTCACTCAAAATTTCAGAGTGCTGTCTGTTGACACATCTGTAAATGTCTCCTGGTGCTGTGTTCTAACCAGCGATGGAGTCTTAATCTCATGGTCTGGGTCTAATTCCAGTCTTGACTCCATTTCCCCTGTGTTTCTGCCCAGGAGCAAATCAGCCTGTTGGTGGGCCTCCTCAGAAGGGCCATGGTCCTAGTGGGTCTATTGGCTCTGGTCTACGTTGCTGTACGATATCGTAACGTCACCAAAGAGAGCCTGGAGATCCTCACCCAACTCAAAGAGACTCGTACAAGTCTTCAGCTGGCCCTGCAGAAAGCAGGTAGGTTTGGGTATACGGCTTAGTTTTAGCCTGGTCCCAGATCTGTTTGTATTGTCTTGCCAACTTGTGGTTGACACAGGGACTTGGCTATACAGCACAGATGGCTATCTGATATTCATGGTGCACAGACAGCGGTTTGAGAGGTTTAAAGCTCGACAGCTCAAGACAGAGCAGTCTGGATCAATTTGATTTTCAAGTGACTTTAGTCCATTCATAAAGTCGCTTTAAAAATGTAATTAATTCAGTCAAATAGTTTCCTGAGGATTATTATTATTTTTTTTATCAATACTGAATGTCCCCAAAGCATTGTGTGGGGTCGTATTTACAAG
The DNA here is from genome assembly GCF_029448725.1 of Salvelinus fontinalis. NCBI lineage: Eukaryota > Metazoa > Chordata > Actinopteri > Salmoniformes > Salmonidae > Salvelinus > Salvelinus fontinalis. Next base: position 137,511 of record NC_074695.1, read on the forward strand.
GGAACCAAGCAGGATGGAACTGGGAGGGACCTACCTAAATTTGTCCAATAAACACCACTTATTTTAGTTTTCTGGGTAAAAAACCCCCCAAACAAATAAAATACGACACTGCTGTCCAGAGTGTCTCTCTGAGGCGGTGGACAGGAGGAGCAGTGGAGCAAGAGGTCGAAGGTCAGAACAACGACCCAGTAGAAGGAAGGAGAACGAGGAAGAAAAGGACACCACTTCAGATTTCACATCGGAGAAACCCTACATGACTCACACCTGTGATGGTGAGGAATATCATACTCATCATGTAAAAAAAAAAAAGGCTTTTTTTTTTTTTTTTACGTTCCTCTATTTGTCTGAGACCCGACTCCTAACACGAGGTCTTCACGACATGTAACTCATGTTTAAAAACACATTTTCCGTTATCATCATGGATGATTTATTTGAAAGTCTAAGATGCTCTGAATGTGTAGTATGGTGAGGGACTGTATTGTGCAACACAGCCAGTTGTTTGTGTTGCATCAGGTTGGCAGTATGACGGCAGTTACAGCACCCCCGGAGGAGAGGAGACCTCCTCCACCCAGAACCAGCGTACCTTACCCAGCCCTGCAAGACCTCAGCGTCGCTCCTCTGTCTCTAGACGTGCCCCGTCCTCCCCTTTGGTCTACAGTATACTGGTGGAGGATAAGCAGGTAGACTTGTGATTAGGGTTACAAGCTTTCTGTAACTTTCCAAAAATTCCATGGTTTTTCCAGAAATCTCTGTTTGGGGGATTGTTTGTTCCCCTGCTGATTCCCTCGTAACCAAGATTTATGGAAAACCTGGCAATTTTAGGGAAAGTTTCTGTAATTTTGCAACCTTCCTGTTGGTTCAAACTCGAACCCTGTTCCTGGAGAGATACCCTCCTGTAGGTGTAAACTCTAACCCTGTTCCTGGAGAGATACCCTCCTGTTGGTTTAAACTCTAACCCTGTTCCTGGAGAGATACCCTCCTGTTGGTTTAAACTCTAACCCTGTTCCTGGAGATAGATCTTCCTGTTGGTTTAAACTCTAACCCTGTTCCTGGAGAGATACCCTTCTGTTGGTGTAAACACTAACCCTGTTCCTGGAGAGATACCCTTCTGTTGGTGTAAACTCTAACCCTGTTCCTGGAGAGATACCCTTCTGTTGGTGTAAACTCTAACCCTGTTCCTGGAGAGAGACCCTCCTGTTGGTTCAAACTCTAACCCTGTTCCTGGAGAGAGACCCTCCTGTTGGTTTAAACTCTAACCCTGTTCCTGGAGAGATACCCTCCTGTTGGTTCAGACTCTAACCCTGTTCCTGGAGAGATACTCTCCTGTTGGTTTAAACTCCAATCCTGTTCCTGGAGAGATACCCTCCTGTTGGTTTAAACTCTAACCCTGTTCCTGGAGAGAGACCCTCCTGTTGGTTTAAACTCTAACCCTGTTCCTGGAGAGAGACCTTCCTGTTGGTGTAAACTCTAACCCTGTTCCTGGAGAGATACCCTCCTGTTGGTTCAGACTCTAACCCTGTTCCTGGAGAGATACCCTCCTGTTGGTTTAAACTCCAACCCTGTTCCTGGTTTAGAGTTTAAACTCTCTTTTCTTTTCCCCTCCATGCTCATGGACGTCCCTGCAGACACGCTACAATCTGAGGAACCGGAGGTCTTCAGTGTCAGGGCTGGGGACAGAGAGAGGGACTGACACGGGGCTGGGGACAGACAGAGAGAGGGACTGACACGGGGCTGGGGACAGACAGAGAGAGGGACTGACACGGGGCTGGGGACAGACAGAGAGAGGGACTGACACAGACCAACAGATGGACTGATCGGAGATCAGTGCACCCAAACGTGCTTCAGCCTTGGCTAAAGGAATACTTTTATGGACTGAGATGATTCATGCTTCAACCTGTCTGGTTCAGTGAAGCAGCTGATCCCAAGATACATCCGTTTAAATATTGGCCATTTTCATGATCATGAATATCACTGGTTTTCAGGAATGTAGTAATGCAAAACTGTCTCAATCTTGTGTATTTTAAGTAAATAAAGCTTTTTAAATATTTTTGTGTGTATATGTATATATTCACCTGACTATCAAGCTCCAATCAAATTAACCAGTCTTCTGTGTGATGGATTTGACCGTTTTCCAGTAAACCCTTTTCTCAGAATGACCTGTTTTGTGTGAAAGGGGTAGTCCACTATTGGTGAAATAATTGTGCACTTTATGATAAAAGTATCAAACTTTGTACACACATGCTATACTGAACAAAAATATAAATGCAACAGTCAACGATTTTCACAGTTACAGTTTAAAAAAAGGAAATTGAAATAAATTAAGGTCTGAAGTATGGATTTCACATGACTGGGCAGAGGCGCAGCATTGGGAGGGCATAGGCCCACCCACTGAGGAGCCAGGCCCATCCAATCAGAATTTGTCCCCCCCCCCCCCCACAAAGGGCTTTATTATAGACAGAAAAATAATCCTGTTTCTTCGGCTGGTCTCCGATGATCCCGTAGATGAAGAAGCCAGAGTTGGAGGTTCTGGGCTGGCGTGGTTACACGTGGTTGTGAGGCGGGTTGTACGTACTGCCAAATACTCTAAAATGACATAGGTGGACTATGGTAGAGTACATTCAATTCTCTGGCAACCGCTCTGGTGGGCATTCCTGCAGTCAGCATGGCAATTGCACACTCCCTCAACTTGAGACATCTGTGGCATTGTGCTGACAAACCTGCACATTTTATTGGCCTTTTGTCCCCAGCACAAGGTGCACCTGTGTAACGAGCATGCTGTTTAGTCAGCTTCTTGATATTCCACACCTGTCAGGTGGATGGATTATCTTGGCAAAGGAAAAATGCTCACTAACATGCTGACTACACTGGGCACGCACTTGTACGTCCGCCCACCATCGTGTGCACGTTGATTTTTGTCCATCCAGACCCGATCAGGACACGCAGCTAGAAATATCAGAACGAACTCTAAACCAACTAAATTAATTTGGGAAAACAAACATTTAACTAGATAGCTTGCTGTTGTTAGCTAATTTGTCCTATTTAGCTAGCTTGCTGTTGCTAGCTAATTTGTCCTATTTAGCTAACTTGCTGTTGTTAGCTAATTTGTCCTGGGATATAAACATCGGGTTGCTATTTTACTTTATTCTACCTGAAATGTACAAAGATCTTTTTTTGTTCTGGATCTTTCTCGAATTTTGACCCATTTTGAGATACACACAATCTTGTTCTTTACTACGACAATTAATCCACAAATAAAAGGGGAAACTTAGTTTCTAGTAATCGCTCCTTCAGTCTTCTGTGGACTTTTTTGGCGGTTGGCAACCAACTTTATTAAGGTGCATTACCACCACCAACTATGAGTGTGTACCTGAGTTCAGCTTTCAATCACCCACGTGGGTATATGCTCCTAAAAACCAATGAGGAGATGGGAGAGGCGTGACTTGCAGGGTGTCAAAAAATAGAACAACGTTTTATTTTAGCGCCTGGCTATGCATACGCTCTTTAAACAACGATCGCAAGCAGTTTGGATGAAATTATTGAGTAACATGTATGTGTACAAATATTTTGTAACTTGAGGGGTGTGGTCAGTATGCAACAGGGATCTAAACAAAATTTGCAGACACAATTTGCAGAGAAATAAGCTTTTTGTGCGTGTGGAATATTTCCGGATCTTTTAGTTCCGTTCATGACACATGGGACCAACGCTTTACATGTTGCATTTTATAATTTTGTTCAGTGTAGATCCCTTTTAAAGGCCCGCGAGCGGATGCTCATAGCTTACCCATGATGTACAATGATTTTACGTCAATACGTCATCGTTTTAGTCAAAGTATTTATATATTATATAAATACATATATTTATATACATATATTTGTGCTTGATGTGGGAAATTGGAACTGGTAAATTAAAATATTTTTGGTGTCAATTGTGTGTGTTTAGTCTGAGATGACGTGCTAATACTTTTCATTTCTACATTTCTTTTCAGGATCAGGTTTTATTTGAATGTTACCACCCACCAGCATAGCATTGTTTTGGGGTGGCAGGTAGCCTAGTGGTTAGAGGAGAGGCAGGTAGCCTAGTGGTTAGAGGAGAGGCAGGTAGCCTAGTGGTTAGAGCGTTGGGCCAGTAACCGAAAGGTAGCCTAGTGGTTAGAGTGGAGTGTTGGGCCAGTAACCAGCAGGGTAGCCTAGTGGTTAGAGGAGGCAGGTAGCCTAGTGGTTAGAGTGGAGTGTTGGGCCAGTAACCAGCAGGTAGCCTAGTGGTTAGAGTGGAGTGTTGGGCCAGTAACCAGCAGGTAGCCTAGTGGTTAGAGTGGAGTGTTGGGCCAGTAACCAGCAGGGTAGCCTAGTGGTTAGAGGAGGCAGGTAGCCTAGTGGTTAGAGTGGAGTGTTGGGCCAGTAACCAGCAGGTAACCTAGTGGTTAGAGTGGAGTGTTGGGCCAGTAACCAGCAGGTAGCCTAGTGGTTAGAGTGGAGTGTTGGGCCAGTAACCAGCAGGTAGCCTAGTGGTTAGAGTGGAGTGTTGGGCCAGTAACCAGCAGGTAGCCTAGTGGTTAGAGTGGAGAGGCAGGTAGCCTAGTGGTTAGAGTGGAGTGTTGGGCCAGTAACCAGCAGGTAACCTAGTGGTTAGAATGGAGTGTTGGGCCAGTAACCAGCAGGTAGCCTAGTGGTTAGAGTGGAGTGTTGGGCCAGTAACCAGCAGGTAGCCTAGTGGTTAGAGTGGAGTGTTGGGCCAGTAACCAGCAGGGTAGCCTAGTGGTTAGAGGAGGCAGGTAGCCTAGTGGTTAGAGTGGAGTGTTGGGCCAGTAACCAGCAGGTAACCTAGTGGTTAGAGTGGAGTGTTGGGCCAGTAACCAGCAGGTAGCCTAGTGGTTAGAGTGGAGTGTTGGGCCAGTAACCAGCAGGTAGCCTAGTGGTTAGAGTGGAGTGTTGGGCCAGTAACCAGCAGGTAGCCTAGTGGTTAGAGTGGAGAGGCAGGTAGCCTAGTGGTTAGAGCGTTGGGCCAGTAAACCAAAAGGTTGCTGGATCATCTCCCAGAGCTGACAAGATAATAATCGGCTGTTCTGCCCCTAAGCAAGGCAGTTAACCCACTGTTCCCCAGTAGGCAGTCATTGTAAATCAGAATTTGTTCTTTTAACTGACTTGCCTAGTTAAATAAATGTTAAGTAAATTTTTTAAAAATTGTTTATTAATCACCTGGAAGGTCCTTCCTCGTTGCGAGTTTTGTGACTATGCTGAGACGAACACATGTTGCCATAATGGTTGCCAAACCATTAGGACAAATTGAAATAGGCAGGTGCAAATGTTTTTACACCCATTTTTTAATCAGGAATGTATTGTAATCCATTGGATAATTTGAGCTAGTCTGCATTCAAAAGAATATATATATATAGATGACCATTTTGTGGCGCTATCATTTTGTGAGTGCAGCTCAGTTTCCACCTCATTTTGTGGGCAGTGAGCACAAATCCTGTCTTCTCTTGAGAGCCAGGTCAGCCTAAGGTGGCCTTTCTCAATAGCAAGGCTGAATATGTACATAGTCAAAGCTTTCCTTAATTTTGGGTCAGTCACAGTGGTCAGGTATCCTGCCAAAATTCTGCAATTTGATGTTTGTCCCATTTTGTGAATTCTTGGTTGGTGAGCGGACCCCAGACCTCACAACCATAAAGGGCAATGGGTTCTATAACTGATTCAAGTATTTTTTGCCAGATCCTAATTGGTATGTCGAATTTGATGTTCCTTTTGATGGCATAGAAGGCCCATCTTGCCTTGTCTCTCAGCTCGTTCACAGCTTTGTGGAAGTTACCTGGGACGTTGATGTTTTGGCCAAGGTATATACAATGCTCAAAAAAATAAAGGGAACACTTAAACAACACAATGTAACTCCAAGTCAATCACACTTCTGTGAAATCAAACTGTCCACTTAGAAACAACACTGATTGACAATACATTTCACATGCTGTTGTGCAAATGGAATAGACAAAAGGTGGAAATTATAGGCAATTAGCCAGACACCCCCAATAAAGGAGTGATTCTGCAGGTGGTGACCACAGACCACTTCTCAGTTCCTATGCTTCCTGGCTGATGTTTTGATGTTTTGGTCACTTTTGAATGCTGGCGGTGCTCTCACTCTAGTGGCAGCATGAGACGGAGTCTACAACCCACACAAGTGGCTCAGGTAGTGCAGCTCATCCTGGATGGCACATCAATGCGAACTGTGGCAAAAAGGTTTGCTGTGTCTGTCAGCGTAGTGTCCAGAGCATGGAGGCCCTACCAGGAGACAGGCCAGTACATCAGGAGACGTGGAGGAGGCCGTAGGAGGGCAACAACCCAGCAGCAGGACCGGTACCTCCGCCTTAGTGCAAGGAGGTGCACTGCCAGAGCCCTGCAAAATGACCTCCAGCAGGTCACAAATGTGCATGTCAGCATATGGTCTCACAAGGGGTCTGAGGATCTCATCTCGGTACCTAATGGCAGTCAGGCTACCTCTGGCGAGCACATGGAGGGCTGTGCGGCCCCACAAAGAAATGCCACCCCACACCATGACTGACCCATCGCCAAACTGGTCATGCTGGAGGATGTTGCAGGCAGCAGAACGTTCTCCACGGCGTCTCCAGACTCTGTCACGTCTGTCACATGTGCTCATGTGCTCAGTGTGAACCTGCTTTCATCTGTGAAGAGCACAGGGCGCCAGTGGCGAATTTGCCAATCTTGGTGTTCTCTGGCAAATGCCAAACGTCCTGCACGGTGTTGGGCTGTAAGCACAACCCCCAACGGTGGACGTCGGGCCCTCATGGAGTCTGTTTCTAACCGTTTGAGCAGACACATGCACATTTGTGGCCTGCTGGAGGTCATTTTGCAGGGCCCTGGCAGTGCACCTCCTTGCACAAAGGCGGAGGTAGCGGTCCTGCTGCTGGGTTGTTGCCCTCCTACGGCCTCCTCCACGTCTCCTGATGTACTGGCCTGTCTCCTGGTAGCGCCTGCATGCTCTGGACACTACGCTGACAGACACAGCAAACCTTTTTGCCACAGTTCGCATTGATGTGCCATCCTGGATGAACTGCACTACCTGAGCCACTTGTGTGGGTTGTAGACTCCGTCTCATGCTACCACTAGAGTGAGAGCACCGCCAGCATTCAAAAGTGACCAAAACATCAGCCAGGAAGCATAGGAACTGAGAAGTGGTCTGTGGTCACCACCTGCAGAATCACTCCTGTTTTGGGGTGTGGCTTGCTAATTGCCTATAATTTCCACCTTTTGTCTATTCCATTTGCACAACAGCATGTGACATTTATTGTCAATCAGTGTTGCTTCCTAAGTGGACAGTTTGATTTCACAGAAGTGTGATTGACTTGGAGTTACATTGTGTTATTTAAGTGTTCCCTTTATTTTTTTTAGCATTGTATATATATATCATGAGAGACTGTGGGTCAATTAATCTTGTCGGAGTGGGCGCCCTGATCTGGGGGGCATATATAGGGTGTGGCCAGAGTTTGTTTGGGGTGTTCTCTGCTGGTTGGGGTGTGGCTGGTGATGCTGTGGTCTGGGTGTAGGTCCTCTTGGCGTGGGTTCTCTCAGTGCAGGTCCTTCAGGAGGGGGTCTTGCATGTCTGGGAGGGTGTCTCGCTGGTCTGGGCGGGGGTCTCGCTGGTCTGGGAGGGGGTCTTGCTGGTCTGGGAGGGGGTCTCGCTGGTCTGGGCGGAGGTCTCGCTGGTCTGGGCGGGGGTCTCGCTGGTCTGGGAGGGTCTCCAGCTGGTCTGGGCGGGGTGTCTCGCTGGTCTGGGCGGGGTGTCTCGCTGGTCTGGGCGGGTGTCTCGCTGGTCTGGGTGGGGGTCTCGCTGGTCTGGGCGGGGGTCTCGCTGGTCTGGGCGGAGGTCTTGCTGGTCTGGGCGGGGGTCTCCAGCTGGTCTGGGAGGGTCTCCAGCTGGTCTGGGAGGGTCTCCAGCTGGTCTGGGAGGGTCTCCAGCTGGTCTGGGAGGGTCTCCAGCTGGTCTGGGAGGGTCTCCAGCTGGTCTGGGAGGGTCTCCAGCTGGTCTGGGAGGGTCTCCAGCTGGTCTGGGAGGGTCTCCAGCTGGTCTGGGAGGGTGTCTCGCTGGTCTGGGAGGGTGTCTCGCTGGTCTGGGTGGAGGTCTCGCTGGTCTGGGTGGAGGTCTCGCTGGTCTGGGTGGAGGTCTCGCTGGTCTGGGTGGAGGTCTCGCTGGTCTGGGTGGAGGTCTCGCTGGTCTGGGTGGAGGTCTCGCTGGTCTGGGTGGAGGTCTCGCTGGTCTGGGTGGAGGTCTCGCTGGTCTGGGTGGAGGTCTCGCTGGTCTGGGTGGAGGTCTCGCTGGTCTGGGTGGAGGTCTCGCTGGTCTGGGTGGAGGTCTCGCTGGTCTGGGTGGAGGTCTCGCTGGTCTGGGTGGAGGTCTCGCTGGTCTGGGTGGAGGTCTCGCTGGTCTGGGTGGAGGTCTCGCTGGTCTGGGTGGGGGTCTCCAGCTGGTCTGGGCGGGTCTCCAGCTGGTCTTAGAGTGTCTCCAGCTGGTCTGGGCGGGTGTCTCGCTGGTCTGGGAGGGTGTCTCGCTGGTCTGGGAGGGTGTCTCGCTGGTCTGGGAGGGTGTCTCGCTGGTCTGGGAGGGTGTCTCGCTGGTCTGGGAGGGTGTCTCGCTGGTCTGGGAGGGTGTGTCGCTGGTCTGGGAGGGTGTGTCGCTGGTCTGGGAGGGTGTGTCGCTGGTCTGGGAGGGGGTCTCGCTGGTCTGGGAGGGGGTCTCGCTGGTCTGGGAGGGGGTCTCGCAGGTCTGGGCGGGGGTCTCGCTGGTCTGGGCGGGGGTCTCGCTGGTCTGGGCGGGGGTCTCGCTGGTCTGGGAGGCGGTCCAATGCTCTGTTGCTCCTGTGTGAGGTGCTGGGGCTGGTTGAGGGTGACGTCCTTCAGGGTCCTGGCAAAAGTTGGGATTGCTGCCTTGTAGAGGTGGACCTGGTTTCCTCAATGTCTAGTATTCTGAGTTTCCACCCTGTGCCAATACCCTCTCTCTTGACATAGGGGTAGTGTGCTCTTATAGCACTCTGCCATGCCAGGGGATGGTCTGTGTTAATATAGCACTGTGCCATGCCAGGGGATGGTCTGGTTAATATTGCACTGTATCTAGCCAGGGGATGGCCTGGTTAATATAGCACCATGCCAGGGGATGGTCTGTGTGGAAAATGTAATTGCTTACGTTCCCCTCTTTGTAGCAGTTAGCAAATAGTGTCCCTGGATTGTCCCTGAGGAGCATTACAGTACAGTGCTAATTGGATGTTAAAAATAACATTGCACAATTTTGTCAAATTTTTTATTTGGATTGAAGGTTTTGATATAGTGGGTAGTATCCTGTATAAATCCAAGTTTATCTACATATAACCAACTCTATCTGAAGAACTCAGGAGACCATGATTTCATGGCCTTTCTCTCTCTTTCTTTCTCTCTCCCTTTCGCTCTTTCTTTCTCTATCCCTCCCCCCTTCATTTTGTCTCCCTCCTTTCCTTTCCTTTCCCTTCCCTCTAATCTATTTTTCTCCCCCTTCTCTCTCCCGCCTCCACCTCTCCACTTTCCTACCTCCACAGACAGGATATTGCAGAATAGACACTGTATGCATCAAGGGTATTGGCGCATAAATCCATACATTCCATTCAAGGCAAAAAAAAGTTGGTGATCGAGCTGCAATGGGTAAACTGGCGAAAGACCCAGGTTTCCATCCAACCCATTTTATGCAAGTAAATTACTTGTTGGTATAAAAAATTTGTGACAGGCCTAATGGAAACATAAAAAACAAACACGCTAGACAAAGTTGGGACCTTTTTTGTGTTGGTAAAATGAAGCTTTTATGCACAAATATTGATATAGTAACCATCATATCGAAGTAAACTTCGAGTCACACGATGATGACGTGCGGTCCTCTCACTACGACTTGTCGGGAAAGCATGCAGTTTATTAGGCTACACATGAAATAAATCACGATGAACTTCACAGGGTGGTGAAAGTGTAATGTGATGAGCTTTGATGCTCCTTTCCAATAAATATCAAGGGTCTTATTGTGGTGACATGATAATCGATGCTTGGCTGCCGTTTTTTTTTTTTTATTGGTCAATCTTGCTATTCGTTGTCCATTTAATAATCTCATGTAGGCTATACGTGCGCTCTAGCCAACAGCGCGTAGATACGTACTGTGTCTGCCCGCTGTGTGTGTTGGCTAGAACGCACGTACCAGAGTGGGCACGCTTGCTGTATAATATAACGCAACATTTTTCAGTTATAAAACTATCAGTATAGTTGAAAATGCAAGGAAAACCCATTTCACTTGTATTGTTTTATTTGGTACATGAGAATTTAACCGCAAAATGTATGTTTCTGTGCACTAGGTCATCGCGCACAGTATTTTATCTGCAACAAGTCAATTTGACGAAAACACATCTCTGGTGGGAAAAAGCGCTTTTTGTTTTTATGCGGATTTTGGAATATTCCTATGAAAATGTGTCTACAATTGGATGGAAACCTAGCTACGGACAGATCCACTCACAGACAGACAGAGACAGACAGGCAGACTGAAAGACATATAAACTCTAAACTCAACCCTAACCCTAGCTTCATGTCCACATCCCAGATCAACCCTAACCCCCTAGCTTTATGTCCACATCCCAGATCAACCCTAACCCCCTAGCTTTATGTCCACATCCCAGATCAACCCTAACCCCCTAGCTTTATGTCCACATCCCAGATCAACCCTAACCCCCTAGCTTCATGTCCACATCCCAGATCAACCCTAACCCCCTAGCTTTATGTCCACATCCCAGATCAACCCTAACCCCCTAGCTTTATGTCCACATCCCAGATCAACCCTAACCCCCTAGCTTCATGTCCACATCCCAGATCAACCCTAACCCCCTAGCTTCATGTCCACATCCCAGATCAACCCTAACCCCCTAGCTTTACATCATGACTCAGCTCTTGGGGTTAGGGTTGATGTGGGCAAGACGTTAGTGTTAGTGGTGAGCCGGAAGTTTCTATGAAGTTAGGTTGAGGCTAGGTTTAGGGTTGAGGCTAGGGTTAGGGTTGAGGCTAGGATTAGGGTTGAGGCTAGGGTTAGGGTTGAGGCTGGGGTTGGGTTGAGGCTAGGGTTAGGGTTGAGGCTAAGGTTAGGGTTGAGGCTGGGGTTAGGGTTGAGCTGGGATGTGGACTCAACTCTTGACATAACCCTAACCTTAATCCAATTAACAATGAATGAATTTGTTCCTGCCCACTACATGCCAGAAAGGTAGGCCTCACTTGAACCCTGACCTATAGTTAGATCTCTGCTACCCGAGCCCCACGTTGCCTAATATTATACATCGAATTAGGGCTTTTTTCCCCATCAATACCTAGGGTATGGACAGGGCTCGGGCATCATCAAATTGATCAGTAACGTTTTGAAGCGGAGCCATTTGCTCGTTCTCTGCTGCTGCGAGGTACAGTTCATATCAGACTAAGATCGTAACATACATGGTGTTAGAGTGACCAAAAAACAGTATTTAACTGCTATCTCGTCTCGTCACTGAGTAAAGCAGCCCAGAGCCGTTGCTGTGGATACTCACCGAACCATCTTGAGAAGAGTGCATGCAGAGTGAGCTACGCTCAGGGAGCGAGTGACAGACCATGAGGGGCAGCTAATGGATTTACTAATGGAGGAAGTTATTTCAGATTTCGGGCAGGGCCGGGGCTTTAAATTTGACAGAAGCAATCAGGCCTGGGTTGGGTAGGGCCTGAACGTCGCAGGGCTCGGGCATAAAATTCATGCCCCGTGCAGGGCTTTACCTAGAGTTGATGTGCTTTTGCGTGGCATCGGCAGAAGGGTTCAGCCAAGATGTTTAGATGAAGCGAGGGTCAGGGTTAGGGTCAGGGTCAGGGTTAGGGTTAGGGTTAGGGTCAGGGTCAGGGTTAGGGTCAGGGTTAGGGTCAGGGTTAGGGTCAGGGTCAGGGTTAGGGTCAGGGTCAGGGTTAGGGTCAGGGTTAGGGTCAGGGTCAGGGTTAGGGTTAGGGTCAGGGTTAGGGTCAGGGTTAGGGTTAGGGTCAGGGTTAGGGTCAGGGTTGAGCTGGCATGTGGACATGAAGTTGAGTTAGGGTTAGGGTCAGGGTCAGGGTTAGGGTTAGGGTCAGGGTCAGGGTTAGGGTCAGGGTTAGGGTTATGGTCAGGGTCAGGGTTAGGGTCAGGGTTGAGCTGGGATGTGGACATGAAGTTGGAGTTAGGGTCAGGGTTTGGGTTAGGGTCAGGGTTAGGGTCAGAGTTAGGGCCTCAACCGTAGACATAACCCTAACCTTAATCCAATGAACAGTGAATTAATTTCTTCCATAGATAATAATGACCTACAGCTCTCACATACTCATGACGCACCTGTTTGACGGCAATTGAGCTCGTTAACCGTACTTGCACACAACCGGTCGTGCATGACATTCTAGGGATACCATGTTGAGGTTCAGCTTCCTGTGGCAACAGGAAGTCTCTCCCTGCAGTTACACAAACACTGGCTTCTATATCCTCTGTAGAACAGTCAAATGTTACAATGTAAAGACTTGAAACTCAGGGCATCGTTAAAGAACGTCCCTAGGAGGCAGTACATTGACATATTTGTGACCAGGGAACCTGGCATGAGACATTTTTTTTATGAATCAATGCTTAAAGCATTTTTTGACCTCCGTTGAACACTATTGTCTTGCAGTTCTAGAAACTGAGACCCTCGTTCTGAATTCTGAAGAGGATATTGGTCACATTTATTTTTGATTGACTTAAAACCGTCTGTCTGTTTTGTATGCCTGTCTGCAAGAGCTTTGTTATGAATTCTAAAGGATGGTAGTCGATTTCATTTTATTAACCAGTTAAATGTAGCCGAAAATGTAAGTCTCCATAATCCACCAAAGGTAATTTATTGTGAGAAGGCCATAAACAATAACTAGTAATGCTGCATACTCCACCTTTCTGTTAAAAAATAGTTATACACTGCTGAGGTGTAATCACAGCACACAGTAACCGTAAGGTTGCAGGTTCAAATCCCAGAGCTGACAAGGGTAAAACTCTGTCTTTCTGCACCTGAGCAAGGCAATTATTATCCCACTGTTCCCCCGGGCGCCGAAGACTTGGATGTCGATTCAAGGCAGCCCTACGCACCTCTCTGATTCAGAGGGTTGGGTTAAATGTGGAAGACACATTTCAGTTGAATGCATTCAGTTGTACAACTGACTAGGTATCCCCCTTTACAACTGACTAGGTATCCCCCTTTACAACTGACTAGGTATCCCCCTTTACAACTGACTAGGTATCCCCCTTTACAACTGACTAGGTACCCCCCTTTACAACTGACTAGGTATCCCCCTTTACAACTGACTAGGTATCCCCCTTTACAACTGACTAGGTATCCCCCTTTACAACTGACTAGGTACCCCCCTTTACAACTGACTAGGTATCCCCCTTTACAACTGACTAGGTATCCCCCTTTACAACTGACTAGGTACCCCCCTTTACAACTGACTAGGTACCCCCCTTTACAACTGACTAGGTATCCCCCCCTTTTCCTTCAACAAAACTGTATGAATAAGGCTTTGAATGACTTATATGCTTTCTAAATATTGCATAATAAAATTATAAAACTATAAGATTTCACTTTCCTTATAACTGTAAAATACATATTTGTAAGTTTAGTGTAAGAGAAAATGTGCATTGATTTCTAAAGATGTAAATTTAGTCTTAGAGAAAATGTGCATTCATTTCTAAAGGTGTCTCTTGATCAAAAACGTCTGAGATTCATCAATATAAATCGATTTCTGAATGTGATTGCTGTGATCGTGTCACAGAGCTCTAGCTTGACTACCTGAACTCATTAGGAGCTCACCTTTCATCTTATATTCATATTGTCCATCTATAACAAAGTGTTTTTTAAAACATTTTCAATCTATAAATAATTTGAGATTCATCAATATAAATCCATTTCTGAATGTAATACAGTGATGGCATCACCATCCCCTGCTGCGCTACGATGTAAGATCACAGGGATTTAAGAGGAGGCTCCAAAGATGGCAGCTTGAACACACGTCTCCTACCGAGCTCTGGCGTACCAACTTTTGAAAGATAGTGAAAAGTGCATTCTTTTGAACTACCAAACTAATAATTTGCTTGATAAAAACACCAGGTTATTGATGATTTAAGATTTATATTTTCCAAAATGTCACAGCGCGCTGACAGGAAGAGAAGTCTTATGGCTACCTCCTCCTCAGCTAGCAACGCTCAGGCATCCTCCAATGTTGTTACACAGGAAGCAAAAAATGCTTTTATTGACAACTATACTGGTCTGGTCTATGACACTTACCGTGTCGGACGAGGATTTTCCTTCTTTGCCTATAACCCCAAGCAAACCTCCAGCTTCCAAGAAAGGCATGTTTTGAAATGGGCCCAGATGCCACTGCCAATAACGATGTTATCGCCACTCTTTCCAGGCTCATCAAAGCAAGGTCCGATGACATAGAGAAAATGGTTGGCGACAACGCAATGAAATATGAGGGCTTAAAAAAATTTTTTGGACTTTGCATGCATGGAAATCAAGGATATTAAGAAGGTCACCCACGTCGAAAAGCGTGTCCGAAAAGCGTGTCCGAAAAGCATGTCTGAAAAGCGTGTCCGAAAAAGGAGGAGGGAAAGATGGACTTTGTGCCAAAGAAGAATCGCGGAACTCGAACGCTACTCCAGTCAATAGAATCTGGGACTATGGAGTTCCCGAAGCAGATGGGGAGAACGTGCAGGCAAAGAGACCATCGAAGTCTGCCAAGCTATCCGACCTGTGGAGAAGGCTAAACTAGCAGATGTTGTCCAAACTGTACATCGCCTCGGCACGATAAGGCAGGCTGACTCCAAGCCCAGAGGTATCCTTTTCCAGTTCACATCACGGCATCTACTGGGATGCCACTTGGAAAGCAACCAAGAAATCTACTTTCCTACGCCATAACAATCTGCGGTTTGCTGAAGACCTCTCGAAAGCAGACAGAGAAAGGAGAGAGAAACTGTGGCCAGCTGTGGGAAAAGCAGGAAAACAAGGGAAAGCCCTTTACTTCATCGGAGGGCTCGCCTTCATCAACGAATCCGAAATCAGCCTTCCTCCTTGAGGACTGTCTATGCCATACCTGGTGGTCAACACAGGCTACCTAGATAGCTACCTCTGATGAGAGCAGATCTCACTCCCAGACTGTAACTGATAGTCAACATACCTAGTTATCTACCTCTGATGTGAGCAGGTCTCACTCCCAGACTGTAACTGATAGTCAACATACCTAGTTATCTACCTCTGATGTGAGCAGGTCTCACTCCCAGACTGTAACTGATAGTCAACATACCTAGTTATCTACCTCTGATGTGAGCAGGTCTCACTCCCAGACTGTAACTGATAGTCAACATACCTAGTTATCTACCTCTGATGTGAGCAGGTCTCACTCCCAGACTGTAACTGATAGTCAACATACCTAGTTATCTACCTCTGATGTGAGCAGGTCTCACTCCCAGACTGTAACTGATAGTCAACATACCTAGTTATCTACCTCTGATGTGAGCAGGTCTCACTCCCAGACTGTGACTGATAGTCAACATACCTAGTTATCTACCTCTGATGTGAGCAGGTCTCACTCCCAGACTGACTGATAGTCAACATACCTAGTTATCTACCTCTGATGTGAGCAGGTCTCACTCCCAGACTGATAGTCAACATACCTAGTTATCTACCTCTGATGTGAGCAGGTCTCACTCCCAGACTGTAACTGATAGTCAACATACCTAGTTATCTTCCTCTGATGTGAGTCGATCTCACTCCCAGACTGATAGTCAACATACCTAGTTATCTACCTCTGATGTGAGCAGGTCTCACTCCCAGACTGTAACTGATAGTCAACATACCTAGTTATCTACCTCTGATGTGAGCAGGTCTCACTCCCAGACTGTGACTGATAGTCAACATACCTAGTTATCTACCTCTGATGTGAGCAGGTCTCACTCCCAGACTGTAACTGATAGTCAACATACCTAGTTATCTACCTCTGATGTGAGCAGGTCTCACTCCCAGAATGTGACTGATAGTCAACATACCTAGTTATCTACCTCTGATGTGAGCAGGTCTCACTCCCAGACTGATAGTCAACATACCTAGTTATCTACCTCTGATGTGAGCAGGTCTCACTCCCAGACTGATAGTCAACATACCTAGTTATCTACCTCTGATGTGAGCAGGTCTCACTCCCAGACTGTAACTGATAGTCAACATACCTAGTTATCTACCTCTGATGTGAGTAGATCTCACTCCCAGACTGATAGTCAACATACCTAGTTATCTACCTCTGATGTGAGCAGGTCTCACTCCCAGACTGATAGTCAACATACCTAGTTATCTTCCTCTGATGTGAGCAGGTCTCACTCCCAGACTGTAACTGATAGTCAACATACCTAGTTATCTTCCTCTGATGTGAGTAGATCTCACTCCCAGACTGATAGTCAACATACCTAGTTATCTACCTCTGATGTGAGCAGGTCTCACTCCCAGACTGATAGTCAACATACCTAGTTATCTACCTCTGATGTGAGCAGGTCTCACTCCCAGACTGTAACTGATAGTCAACATACCTAGTTATCTTCCTCTGATGTGAGCAGGTCTCACTCCCAGACTGTAACTGATAGTCAACATACCTAGTTATCTACCTCTGATGTGAGCAGGTCTCACTCCCAGACTGATAGTCAACATACCTAGTTATCTACCTCTGATGTGAGCAGGTCTCACTCCCAGACTGATAGTCAACATACCTAGTTATCTACCTCTGATGTGAGTAGATCTCACTCCCAGACTGTAACTGATAGTCAACATATCTAGTTATCTACCTCTGATGTGAGCAGGTCTCACTCCCAGACTGTAACTGATAGTCAACATACCTAGTTATCTACCTCTGATGTGAGCAGGTCTCACTCCCAGACTGATAGTCAACATACCTAGTTATCTACCTCTGATGTGAGTAGATCTCACTCCCAGACTGATAATCAACATACCTAGTTATCTACCTCTGATGTGAGCAGGTCTCACTCCCAGACTGTAACTGATAGTCAACATACCTAGTTATCTACCTCTGATTTGAGCAGGTCTCACTCCCAGACTGTGACTGATAGTCAACATACCTAGTTATCTACCTCTGATGTGAGCAGGTCTCACTCCCAGACTGACTGATAGTCAACATACCTAGTTATCTACCTCTGATGTGAGCAGGTCTCACTCCCAGACTGATAGTCAACATACCTAGTTATCTACCTCTGATGTGAGTAGATCTCACTCCCAGACTGATAATCAACATACCTAGTTATCTACCTCTGATGTGAGCAGGTCTCACTCCCAGACTGTAACTGATAGTCAACATACCTAGTTATCTACCTCTGATGTGAGCAGGTCTCACTCCCAGACTGTAACTGATAGTCAACATACCTAGTTATCTACCTCTGATGTGAGCAGGTCTCACTCCCAGACTGATAGTCAACATACCTAGTTATCTACCTCTGATGTGAGTAGATCTCACTCCCAGACTGTAACTGATAGTCAACATACCTAGTTATCTACCTCTGATGTGAGCAGGTCTCACTCCCAGACTGTGACTGATAGTCAACATACCTAGTTATCTACCTCTGATGTGAGCAGGTCTCACTCCCAGACTGACTGATAGTCAACATACCTAGTTATCTACCTCTGATGTGAGCAGGTCTCACTCCCAGACTGATAGTCAACATACCTAGTTATCTACCTCTGATGTGAGCAGGTCTCACTCCCAGACTGATAGTCAACATACCTAGTTATCTACCTCTGATGTGAGCAGGTCTCACTCCCAGACTGATAGTCAACATACCTAGTTATCTACCTCTGATGTGAGTAGATCTCACTCCCAGACTGATAATCAACATACCTAGTTATCTACCTCTGATGTGAGCAGGTCTCACTCCCAGACTGTAACTGATAGTCAACATACCTAGTTATCTACCTCTGATTTGAGCAGGTCTCACTCCCAGACTGTGACTGATAGTCAACATACCTAGTTATCTACCTCTGATGTGAGCAGGTCTCACTCCCAGACTGATAGTCAACATACCTAGTTATCTACCTCTGATGTGAGTAGATCTCACTCCCAGACTGACTGATAGTCAACATACCTAGTTATCTACCTCTGATGTGAGCAGGTCTCACTCCCAGACTGATAGTCAACATACCTAGTTATCTACCTCTGATGTGAGTAGATCTCACTCCCAGACTGATAATCAACATACCTAGTTATCTACCTCTGATGTGAGCAGGTCTCACTCCCAGACTGTAACTGATAGTCAACATACCTAGTTATCTACCTCTGATGTGAGCAGGTCTCACTCCCAGACTGTAACTGATAGTCAACATACCTAGTTATCTACCTCTGATGTGAGCAGGTCTCACTCCCAGACTGTAACTGATAGTCAACATACCTAGTTATCTACCTCTGATGTGAGCAGGTCTCACTCCCAGACTGTAACTGATAGTCAACATACCTAGTTATCTACCTCTGATGTGAGCAGGTCTCACTCCCAGACTGTGACTGATAGTCAACATACCTAGTTATCTACCTCTGATGTGAGCAGGTCTCACTCCCAGACTGACTGATAGTCAACATACCTAGTTATCTACCTCTGATGTGAGCAGGTCTCACTCCCAGACTGATAGTCAACATACCTAGTTATCTACCTCTGATGTGAGTAGATCTCACTCCCAGACTGTAACTGATAGTCAACATACCTAGTTATCTACCTCTGATGTGAGCAGGTCTCACTCCCAGACTGTAACTGATAGTCAACATACCTAGTTATCTACCTCTGATGTGAGCAGGTCTCACTCCCAGACTGATAGTCAACATACCTAGTTATCTACCTCTGATGTGAGCAGGTCTCACTCCCAGACTGTAACTGATAGTCAACATACCTAGTTATCTACCTCTGATGTGAGCAGGTCTCACTCCCAGACTGATAGTCAACATACCTAGTTATCTACCTCTGATGTGAGCAGGTCTCACTCCCAGACTGTAACTGATAGTCAACATACCTAGTTATCTACCTCTGATGTGAGTAGGTCTCACTCCCAGACTGATAGTCAACATACCTAGTTATCTACCTCTGATGTGAGCAGGTCTCACTCCCAGACTGATAGTCAACATACCTAGTTATCTACCTCTGATGTGAGCAGGTCTCACTCCCAGACTGTAACTGATAGTCAACATATCTAGTTATCTACCTCTGATGTGAGCAGGTCTCACTCCCAGACTGTAACTGATAGTCAACATACCTAGTTATCTACCTCTGATGTGAGCAGGTCTCACTCCCAGACTGTAACTGATAGTCAACATACCTAGTTATCTACCTCTGATGTGAACAGGTCTCACTCCCAGACTGATAGTCAACATACCTAGTTATCTACCTCTGATGTGAGTAGATCTCACTCCCAGACTGATAGTCAACATACCTAGTTATCTACCTCTGATGTGAGTAGATCTCACTCCCAGACTGATAGTCAACATACCTAGTTATCTACCTCTGATGTGAGCAGGTCTCACTCCCAGACTGTAACTGATAGTCAACATACCTAGTTATCTACCTCTGATGCGAGTAGGTCTCACTCCTAGACTGATAGTCAACATACCTAGTTATCTACCTCTGATGTGAGCAGGTCTCACTCCCAGACTGATAGTCAACATACCTAGTTATCTACCTCTGATGTGAGCAGGTCTCACTCCTAGACTGATAGTCAACATACCTAGTTATCTACCTCTGATGTGAGCAGGTCTCACTCCCAGACTGTAACTGATAGTCAACATACCTAGTTATCTACCTCTGATGTGAGCAGGTCTCACTCCCAGACTGATAGTCAACATACCTAGTTATCTACCTCTGATGTGAGCAGGTCTCACTCCCAGACTGATAGTCAACATACCTAGTTATCTACCTCTGATGTGAGCAGGTCTCACTCCCAGACTGTAACTGATAGTCAACATATCTAGTTATCTACCTCTGATGTGAGCAGGTCTCACTCCCAGACTGTGACTGATAGTCAACATACCTAGTTATCTACCTCTGATGTGAGCAGGTCTCACTCCCAGACTGATAGTCAACATACCTAGTTATCTACCTCTGATGTGAGCAGGTCTCACTCCCAGACTGTAACTGATAGTCAACATACCTAGTTATCTACCTCTGATGTGAGTAGATCTCACTCCCAGACTGTAACTGATAGTCAACATACCTAGTTATCTACCTCTGATGTGAGCAGGTCTCACTCCCAGACTGTAACTGATAGTCAACATACCTAGTTATCTACCTCTGATGTGAGCAGGTCTCACTCCCAGACTGATAGTCAACATACCTAGTTATCTACCTCTGATGTGAGCAGGTCTCACTCCCAGACTGATAGTCAACATACCTAGTTATCTACCTCTGATGTGAGCAGGTCTCACTCCCAGACTGATAGTCAACATACCTAGTTATCTACCTCTGATGTGAGCAGGTCTCACTCCCAGACTGATAGTCAACATACCTAGTTATCTACCTCTGATGTGAGTAGATCTCACTCCCAGACTGATAATCAACATACCTAGTTATCTACCTCTGATGTGAGCAGGTCTCACTCCCAGACTGTAACTGATAGTCAACATACCTAGTTATCTACCTCTGATTTGAGCAGGTCTCACTCCCAGACTGTGACTGATAGTCAACATACCTAGTTATCTACCTCTGATGTGAGCAGGTCTCACTCCCAGACTGACTGATAGTCAACATACCTAGTTATCTACCTCTGATGTGAGCAGGTCTCACTCCCAGACTGATAGTCAACATACCTAGTTATCTACCTCTGATGTGAGTAGATCTCACTCCCAGACTGATAATCAACATACCTAGTTATCTACCTCTGATGTGAGCAGGTCTCACTCCCAGACTGTAACTGATAGTCAACATACCTAGTTATCTACCTCTGATGTGAGCAGGTCTCACTCCCAGACTGTAACTGATAGTCAACATACCTAGTTATCTACCTCTGATGTGAGCAGGTCTCACTCCCAGACTGTAACTGATAGTCAACATACCTAGTTATCTACCTCTGATGTGAGCAGGTCTCACTCCCAGACTGTGACTGATAGTCAACATACCTAGTTATCTACCTCTGATGTGAGCAGGTCTCACTCCCAGACTGACTGATAGTCAACATACCTAGTTATCTACCTCTGATGTGAGCAGGTCTCACTCCCAGACTGATAGTCAACATACCTAGTTATCTACCTCTGATGTGAGTAGATCTCACTCCCAGACTGTAACTGATAGTCAACATACCTAGTTATCTACCTCTGATGTGAGCAGGTCTCACTCCCAGACTGTAACTGATAGTCAACATACCTAGTTATCTACCTCTGATGTGAGCAGGTCTCACTCCCAGACTGATAGTCAACATACCTAGTTATCTACCTCTGATGTGAGCAGGTCTCACTCCCAGACTGATAGTCAACATACCTAGTTATCTACCTCTGATGTGAGCAGGTCTCACTCCCAGACTGATAGTCAACATACCTAGTTATCTACCTCTGATGTGAGCAGGTCTCACTCCCAGACTGTAACTGATAGTCAACATACCTAGTTATCTACCTCTGATGTGAACAGGTCTCACTCCCAGACTGATAGTCAACATACCTAGTTATCTACCTCTGATGTGAGTAGATCTCACTCCCAGACTGATAGTCAACATACCTAGTTATCTACCTCTGATGTGAGTAGATCTCACTCCCAGACTGATAGTCAACATACCTAGTTATCTACCTCTGATGTGAGCAGGTCTCACTCCCAGACTGTAACTGATAGTCAACATACCTAGTTATCTACCTCTGATGCGAGTAGGTCTCACTCCTAGACTGATAGTCAACATACCTAGTTATCTACCTCTGATGTGAGCAGGTCTCACTCCCAGACTGATAGTCAACATACCTAGTTATCTACCTCTGATGTGAGCAGGTCTCACTCCTAGACTGATAGTCAACATACCTAGTTATCTACCTCTGATGTGAGCAGGTCTCACTCCCAGACTGTAACTGATAGTCAACATACCTAGTTATCTACCTCTGATGTGAGCAGGTCTCACTCCCAGACTGATAGTCAACATACCTAGTTATCTACCTCTGATGTGAGCAGGTCTCACTCCCAGACTGATAGTCAACATACCTAGTTATCTACCTCTGATGTGAGCAGGTCTCACTCCCAGACTGTAACTGATAGTCAACATATCTAGTTATCTACCTCTGATGTGAGCAGATCTCACTCCCAGACTGTAACTGATAGTCAACATACCTAGTTATCTACCTCTGATGTGAGCAGGTCTCACTCCCAGACTGATAGTCAACATACCTAGTTATCTACCTCTGATGTGAGCAGGTCTCACTCCCAGACTGATAGTCAACATACCTAGTTATCTACCTCTGATGTGAGTAGATCTCACTCCCAGACTGATAATCAACATACCTAGTTATCTACCTCTGATGTGAGCAGGTCTCACTCCCAGACTGTAACTGATAGTCAACATACCTAGTTATCTACCTCTGATTTGAGCAGGTCTCACTCCCAGACTGTGACTGATAGTCAACATACCTAGTTATCTACCTCTGATGTGAGCAGGTCTCACTCCCAGACTGACTGATAGTCAACATACCTAGTTATCTACCTCTGATGTGAGCAGGTCTCACTCCCAGACTGATAGTCAACATACCTAGTTATCTACCTCTGATGTGAGTAGATCTCACTCCCAGACTGATAATCAACATACCTAGTTATCTACCTCTGATGTGAGCAGGTCTCACTCCCAGACTGTAACTGATAGTCAACATACCTAGTTATCTACCTCTGATGTGAGCAGGTCTCACTCCCAGACTGACTGATAGTCAACATACCTAGTTATCTACCTCTGATGTGAGCAGGTCTCACTCCCAGACTGATAGTCAACATACCTAGTTATCTACCTCTGATGTGAGCAGGTCTCACTCCTAGACTGATAGTCAACATACCTAGTTATCTACCTCTGATGTGAGCAGGTCTCACTCCCAGACTGTAACTGATAGTCAACATACCTAGTTATCTACCTCTGATGTGAGCAGGTCTCACTCCCAGACTGTAACTGATAGTCAACATACCTAGTTATCTACCTCTGATGTGAGCAGGTCTCACTCCCAGACTGATAGTCAACATACCTAGTTATCTACCTCTGATGTGAGCAGGTCTCACTCCCAGACTGTAACTGATAGTCAACATATCTAGTTATCTACCTCTGATGTGAGCAGGTCTCACTCCCAGACTGTAACTGATAGTCAACATACCTAGTTATCTACCTCTGATGTGAGCTGGTCTCACTCCCAGACTGTAACTGATAGTCAACATACCTAGTTATCTACCTCTGATGTGAACAGGTCTCACTCCCAGACTGATAGTCAACATACCTAGTTATCTACCTCTGATGTGAGTAGATCTCACTCCCAGACTGATAGTCAACATACCTAGTTATCTACCTCTGATGTGAGTAGATCTCACTCCCAGACTGATAGTCAACATACCTAGTTATCTACCTCTGATGTGAGCAGGTCTCACTCCCAGACTGTAACTGATAGTCAACATACCTAGTTATCTACCTCTGATGCGAGTAGGTCTCACTCCTAGACTGATAGTCAACATACCTAGTTATCTACCTCTGATGTGAGCAGGTCTCACTCCCAGACTGATAGTCAACATACCTAGTTATCTACCTCTGATGTGAGCAGGTCTCACTCCTAGACTGATAGTCAACATACCTAGTTATCTACCTCTGATGTGAGCAGGTCTCACTCCCAGACTGATAGTCAACATACCTAGTTATCTACCTCTGATGTGAGCAGGTCTCACTCCCAGACTGTAACTGATAGTCAACATACCTAGTTATCTACCTCTGATGTGAGCAGGTCTCACTCCCAGACTGATAGTCAACATACCTAGTTATCTACCTCTGATGTGAGCAGGTCTCACTCCCAGACTGATAGTCAACATACCTAGTTATCTACCTCTGATGTGAGCAGGTCTCACTCCCAGACTGATAGTCAACATACCTAGTTATCTACCTCTGATGTGAGCAGATCTCACTCCCAGACTGATAGTCAACATACCTAGTTATCTACCTCTGATGTGAGCAGATCTCACTCCCAGACTGATAGTCAACATACCTAGTTATCTACCTCTGATGTGAGCAGGTCTCACTCCCAGACTGTAACTGATAGTCAACATATCTAGTTATCTACCTCTGATGTGAGCAGGTCTCACTCCCAGACTGTAACTGATAGTCAACATACCTAGTTATCTACCTCTGATGTGAACAGGTCTCACTCCCAGACTGATAGTCAACATACCTAGTTATCTACCTCTGATGTGAGCAGGTCTCACTCCCAGACTGTAACTGATAGTCAACATACCTAGTTATCTACCTCTGATGTGAACAGGTCTCACTCCCAGACTGATAGTCAACATACCTAGTTATCTACCTCTGATGTGAGCAGGTCTCACTCCCAGACTGATAGTCAACATACCTAGTTATCTACCTCTGATGTGAGTAGATCTCACTCCCAGACTGATAATCAACATACCTAGTTATCTACCTCTGATGTGAGCAGGTCTCACTCCCAGACTGTAACTGATAGTCAACATACCTAGTTATCTACCTCTGATGTGAGCAGGTCTCACTCCCAGACTGTAACTGATAGTCAACATACCTAGTTATCTACCTCTGATGTGAGCAGGTCTCACTCCCAGACTGTAACTGATAGTCAACATACCTAGTTATCTACCTCTGATGTGAGCAGGTCTCACTCCCAGACTGATAGTCAACATACCTAGTTATCTACCTCTGATGTGAGCATGTCTCACTCCCAGACTGATAGTCAACATACCTAGTTATCCACCTCTGATGTGAGCAGGTCTCACTCCCAGACTGTAACTGATAGTCAACATACCTAGTTATCTACCTCTGATGTGAGTAGATCTCACTCCCAGACTGATAATCAACATACCTAGTTATCTACCTCTGATGTGAGCAGGTCTCACTCCCAGACTGTAACTGATAGTCAACATACCTAGTTATCTACCTCTGATGTGAGCAGATCTCACTCCCAGACTGATAATCAACATACCTAGTTATCTACCTCTGATGTGAGTAGATCTCACTCCCAGACTGTAACTGATAGTCAACATACCTAGTTATCTACCTCTGATGTGAACAGGTCTCACTCCCAGACGGATAGTCAACATACCTAGTTATCTACCTCTGATGTGAGTAGATCTCACTCCCAGCTCTAAGGTGATTTCACCTTCGTTCTAACTGCACAGGACTACTGGAGTAATGGATATTTACTATTTTTATTTGTTCTCTCACTTCTGATATTTTTACCTGCAGTGAGCTCGTTGTTGTTTCTTGTTCTGGCAGTTAGCTTTGTTCTCCTAAACTATTCTCACTCAATCATTTATATCTTATATGGTGTGCAACGCTGGTTTCCTTTCATTCATTTTTTCAATTGTTGTTTAGCTCATAGTACTTTGTTCTATGTTCTAACTTTATCGTCGTCTATAGTTTCACTCAATTCTAGGGTATTAAGGCTTTACGCTTTCCATTTTTTATTTGCCGAAACAGCTAATAACAGATTTTTTTATTTTTTTCCCCCCCAAGAGTCTCGTTCAGTTGCTACCGACATCAACTTCTGGAGATCTCAGTGGGGTAATGATGGCTAGGGGAAGCCAAGATGGCGTCGCGTTTTCTCGCTCTTCAAAGCAACATTGAGGGTTAGGTGGTTAACAGTCTAATATTGGCTATTGATGTTGAAAGAAACTAACTATAACTTGTTTTAGGCACATAGGATAAGTTTAGAGTTAGTTTTTTTTGTCAAGTTGAATGGGAAGAACACGACAGAAAGACAATGGTAGACGAAATATCCAAGTCTCACAAGACGGCAGACATGCTAGCTAGCCACAACGAGAACCAGACTAGCATGGATACACAAGACGCCACGCTCTCCAGTCCCTGTCTACTAAACAAGACGCCACGCTCTCCAGTCCCTGTCTACTAAACAAGACGCCACGCTCTCCAGTCCCTGTCTACTAAACAAGACGCCACGCTCTCCAGTCCCTGTCTACTAAACAAGACGCCACGCTCTCCAGTCCCTGTCTACTAAACAAGACGCCACGCTCTCCAGTCCCTGTCTACTAAACAAGACGCCACGCTCTCCAGTCCCTGTCTACTAAACAAGACGCCGCGCTCTCCAGTCCCTGTCTACTAAACAAGACGCCACGCTCTCCAGTCCCTGTCTACTAAACAAGACGCCACGCTCTCCAGTCCCTGTCTACTAAACAAGACGCCACGCTCTCCAGTCCCTGTCTACTAAACAAGACGCCGCGCTCTCCAAAGTGTCCATCATAGAGCGGGCTACCGAAGAAACATCGAAGACTATCGATAATTTGTCAGAAATTGTCAGTCAGCTTCACAAAATTGTGAGCGAGAACAAGGACTAGATAACATTCCTAGAGAATGAGTTGACGAAAATGCAATCCCAAAATAATGAGCTGTGTGAGAATGTAGCTGAACTTCAAAGGTACTCTCGCAGGTGGAATCTGAAAACCCAAGATGTAAAAGAGGCAGAGGGAGAGGATATTAGGGAAGCACTCATTAATATCCTGGGAAAGGTGGCTCCTTGCATCAAAGGCACGCTAAGAGACGTGATTGATGTGGTACGTCGAGTTGGGAAACAAAGATGCGAAGGACCCCCTCGCCATGTCATCTCACGCTTAACTATGCACCATTACATCATCTGGAAAAGGGCCAAGGGGAACAAGTTTCTGGACGAGAAGAATCAAAGAGGCTCTGATACCGCAGGATCAGACTGCCAGGGAGAAACTGTGGCCGCTTATACAGAAGGCACGACAAGAGGGAAAGAAGGCTGGGTTCAAGGGCCCACACGCGTTTATCGAAGGAAGAATGATTACTGGGTAACTCTGTTGACATTAACCAAACTGGAACTGTGAGTACTGCCACGAGTACAGTTAATGTACTGCCACGAGTACAGTTAATGTACTGCCACGAGTACAGTTAATGTACTGCCACGAGTACAGTTAATGTACTGCCACGAGTACAGTTAATGTACTGCCACGAGTACAGTTAATGTACTGCCACGAGTACAGTTAATGTACTGCCACGAGTACAGTTAATGTACTGCCACGAGGAAATGTACCGTTCGAACTACAACTGATGAACACTTGCCAACAAAAAAAAGAAGGAAGTGAAATAGATTTGTTATTCTGTTAACCACCGCTACCTCAGCTGAGCGTAGTTTTCCGTCGGAGTAATCCTCTCAAGGTTCACTGTTTGTTTTATTGTTCACGTTAATACTTGTTATCTAATTTGTGTTCTTTCTTTTTTAATGCAGGAGTTCGTTTTTCAATTCACTCAATAGCGTTAGTCTGAATGCTAGGGGTTTGAGAAATCTTACAAAAAGGAAAGCTTTATTTGTTTAAATTGTAAACGTAGTCACGGCAAATTTAGTCCTTTTTCAGGAAACTCATTCGGGTGAAAGTGATTTTGAAATTTTGGAAAGTACAATGGGGAGATATGGCCTGTTTCAGTCATGGATCAAATCACTCTGCTGGTGTTTTGACACTTATTCACAAGTTTAAAGGTGACATCCTAGAATCCACATCTTCACAAGATGGCAGATGGGTCACAGTAACTGTTAAACTTGACAATGCTATTTTCATAATTTGTAATCTATACGGACATATGCTCATGTAACGGATGTGAAATGGCTAGCTAGTTAGCGGGTACGCGCTAGTAGCATTTCAATCAGTTACGTCACTTGCTCTGAAACCTACAAGTAGTGTTGCCCCTTGCTCTGCAAGGGCCGCGGCCTTTGTGGAGCGATGGGTAACGATGCTTCGTGGGCAACCGTTGTTGATGTGTGCAGAGGGTCCCTGGTTCGCGCCCGTGTCGGGGCGAGGACGTAAAGTTACATCTGTTACACTCACATGCTCCTAATAAGACCCTTTTTACCCAATTTACCAGGAAAGTACAGGTTTTAAGCAACAAATACTCAGAGGCTTTTCTAAATATTTCAGGGGATTTTAATGAAACACCTGATGCATCTGCTGATCGTTTTCCTCCTGGAACGAGTCAAAACCCTCAAAATAGCAATATCATCACTAGTTTATGCAAGGATTTCTGTGTTGATGATGCCTGGTGTAACGGATGTGAAATGGCTAGCTAGTTAGCAGTGGTGCGCGCTAATAGCGTTTCAATCAGTTACGTCACTCGCTTTGAGACCTTGAAGCGTAGTTGCGTAGCTCTGCAAGGGCCACGGCTTTTGTGGAGCGATGGGTAACGATGCTTCGTGGGTGACTGTTGTTGATATGCGCAGAGGGTCCCTGGTTCGCGCCCTGGTCGGGGCGAGGGGACGGACTAAAGTTATACTGTTACACTGGCATTATTTCAACCCGGATCTCATTGAAAACATCAAATCGTTAGCTAAAGATATTTTTGCAAGAAAAGACTTGGGTCATGGAAGTAGATGGGAATTTTTCAAATATAAAGTCAGAGTGGTAGTCATTAAACGCGCCAAAGAGCTGATGCAATTAAAGAACCTTAGAGAAAAGGAGAGCAAGCTTGACAGTTTTCTAAAGAACGATAATCTATCTGAAGAAGAGGAGTCTGTATTCAAGTCTTTACAACTAGAATTAGAACAGCTTTACACAGATCTGGCAAAGGGTGCCTTTGTAAGGTCAAGAGCAAAATGGATCGAAGAGGGGGAAAGAAACACTAGTTACTTTTTTGCACTTGAAAAGAGAAACTACAAAAGAAAATCTATAAATGCACTCAAAATGAACAATGTTTTATGCAAAGATCCCATTACGATATCATTTGTCAATTCCTTTTATGAAAACCTTTTACAGCTTTAAATTTTAGGAAGATGGTTGTGAAAGCTACATTTGCCACATTCAGAATTATGTCCCTGTAATTGAGGATGATTTCCACTCAGTTTGCGATTCACCTGTGTCAATTGAAGAAATTAGAGAGGCTCTGAATTCACAGGCCCTGATGGCCTGTCAGTTGAATTCTATAGACAGTTTTGGGAGTTACTAGAAGACCCAATTTTTTTTTAATGTTTCAAGACTGCATTAAAACTGGGGAAATGGTCTCCACTATGAAACAGGGCCTTATTTCATTGATTCCGAAGCCCATTGACAATTGGAGACCAATTACTTTTTAAAATATTGATTACAAATGGATTGCTCTGGTTTATGTCAAAAGATTAAAGAAAGGAATAGATACCATTATAAATGAGACTCAAACAGGATTTATGAAGGGCCGTCACATAAGCTCTAACATTCGTTTAGTCTTGGACCTTATAGATTATTCAGATGCAATTGACTCAGATTGTCTTATTTTTGGACTTATGTAAAGCCTTTGACACAATTGAACATGAATTTCTCTTTTGGTCTCTTAACTTCTTTGGGGTAGGGGGCAGTATTTTCACGTCCGGATGAAAAGCGTGCCCAGAGTAAACTACCTGCTACTCAGGCCCAGATCCTAGGATATGCATAGTATTAGTACATTTGGATAGAAAACACTCTGAAGTTTCTAAAACTGTTTGAATGATGTCTGTGAGTATAACAGAACTCATATGGCAGGCAAAAACCTGCGAAACAATCCAACCAGGAAGTGGGAAATCTGAGGTTTGTAGGTTTTCAACTCTTTGCTTATCCAAGATACAGTGGAAATGGGGTTATGTTGCACTTCCTAAGACTTCCACTAGATGTCAACAGTCTATAGAACCTTGTTTTAGGCTTCTACTGTGAAGGGGGAGCGAATGAGAGGGGAATTTTAATATTTCTCAGAATAATTTAATTGATAGATGGCCTCCGGGACAGACCACTTCTATGAATACAAGTTTGAGGCAGTTTACGGAAAGGTTTGATATTATAGATATTTGGAGAGTAAAGTTTCCTAATGACAAGTCTTTCACATGGAGTAATAAGACCCTCTCTAGACAATCACGCATAGATTTTTGGCTAGTGTCTAAATGTTTTGATAAACAGGGTATTTCTGTTAACATCCTGGCCTCTCCCCTTATTGATCATAGAGCTATTTATATTGACATTAAACTTTTTATCTCTGATAATGGCCCTTATTGATCATAGAGCTGTTTATCTCTGATAATGGCCCTTATTGATCATAGAGCTGTTTATCTCTGATAATGGCCCTTACTGATCATAGAGCTGTTTATCTCTGATAATGGCCCTTACTGACCATAGAGCTGTTTATATTGCCATTACACTGTTTATCTCTGATAATGGCCCTTACTGATCATAGAGCTGTTTATCTCTGATAATGGCCCTTACTGACCATAGAGCTGTTTATCTCTGATAATGGCCCTTACTGATCATAGAGCTGTTTATCTCTGATAATGGCCCTTACTGACCATAGAGCTGTTTATCTCTGATAATGACCCTTACTGATCATAGAGCTGTTTATCTCTGATAATGGCCCTTACTGACCATAGAGCTGTTTATCTCTGATAATGGCCCTTACTGATCATAGAGCTGTTTATCTCTGATAACGGCCCTTACTGACCATAGAGCTGTTTATCTCTGATAATGGCCCTTACTGACCATAGAGCTGTTTATCTCTGATAACGGCCCTTACTGACCATAGAGCTGTTTATCTCTGATAATGGCCCTTACTGACCATAGAGCTGTTTATCTCTGATAATGGCCCTTACTGACCATAGAGCTGTTTATATTGACATTACACTGTTTATCTCTGATAATGGCCCTTACTGACCATAGAGCTGTTTATCTCTGATAATGGCCCTTACTGACCATAGAGCTGTTTATCTCTGATAATGGCCCTTACTGATCATAGAGCTGTTTATCTCTGATAATGGCCTTGGCAGAACATCCTATTGGAAGCTGAATAGCTCTATGTTAAAACACGAGTTGGTTAAGATGGGGTTAATTTAATTACACACTTTTGGAACAGTAATAACTGGGAGCTTTTTAAATATGAGGTTGGGAAAATATTTCAGAAAATATGAGAGTATTCTTGCCGAGGAGAGCTGAAGAAGAAAGTGTAATTACAAAGATCACCTGTCTTGTTCAAAAGTGTGTCGAAGTCTCTCAGAGGAGGACAAGTCTGTTCTGTTTGAGCTACAAAACAAGTTGGATGATATGTATAAACTGAAAGCAGAGGGAGCCTTTGTCAGATCTAGGAAGAAGTGGCTAGAGGAGGGTGAACAAAATTCATCGTATTTTTTTTCCAGGTTAGAAAAATACCACTCTAAAAATAATACAGTTCAACCATGAAATATTAATGGTCTCATCACAGATGATCCCAAACTAATCTCTGACTTTAGTTTAAACTTCTACAGGAATTTATAATATAATAATATAATGTTCTAAGTAGTGTGACGTTTCCTCAACTCTTTTTTTTTTTGACTCTCTGGGGGATGTGAAATCAATTGCGGAGGCTGAGAGGGAACAGTGTGATGACCCTATTATAGTTGAAGCGATCATTTATTCTATTGAACACCTTCAACATAATAAGTCTCCCGGGACTGATGAGTTTTACAAAACTTTTTCTCAACATTTAGCATCATTTTCTGTCGGAGGTCTTTTCTGAGAGCATTGTAAATAATGCTCTCCTTCCCAGTTTGACATTAACACCATTCCACATTCTTCTAATACGAAAGCTGTTAAAACAATCAATATGTGTGTTTATTTTGAAGGTCTTTGTATAATCTGTAATTTGTTGCACCCCCCTAGCATATGTTATCATTGTCTATTTGTGTACTTCTTGTATGTATACAGATTATTCTACATTATAAAAAAAATTAAAATCTTTGGCATATGATTTTTTTTTTTTAAATATGTAAGATTACAGGCATGCTAGCTACGATGTACGGTTCACTAGCTACGATGTACGGTTCAGTCGGAAGAGCGAATGAAATGTTAGGAGGGACGTCCCAGTTTTAAGTGGTTTCAGATTTCACATCATACGTCACACAGGCTCAGAACAAATACTACCATGTCCGTGGGAACCAGGGCTATTGTTCAATGCACGCTTTTTCGATCTACGGTGTCCACAGATCGATGTGTAAGCGACAATGTCGGTCGGAAGCGGTACCAGAACCACACAGGTCCCCACAACTCTGTCTGCCTGTCTGTGGAAGAGAGGAGGAGGGAGAGAGAATGGAGGAAGGAGTATCAAATCAAACTTTATTTGTCACATGCACCGAATACAACAAGTGTAGACTTTACCGTGACTTTACCAAATACACTAAAGTAAAAAATATTTTTAAAATAACGAGGCTATATAAAGGTGTACCGGTTACCGAGTAGACAGAGAAAATGGGGAGAGTGAGTGAGGGGAGAGGATGAAGGAGAGAGAGAGAGAAGAGGGAAAGGAGGAGGGAGAGTGAGGGAAGGGGAGATTAAATTTTGAAGTCAATCAACCCAAATGCATTTTATACCTCCATTGGACAGTGTCAGTGTCGGCCGTCATTCAGGGCAGGTGAGAGCCCCACATTTATAGGGCTTGCCTGTTTTGCATGTTATTTTGGCATAAATACATGTCACATATCAGTTTGCAAACAATGTACAATATATATATTTATCATTGAGTTAATAAAGCTGCATAAAGTAAGGCAGCTCCAAAATGCAGGTGTTTCAGCTCAGTGCTTTCTGTGGTGGTGGGAAAGCCAGCGGAAAGCCGTGATTGGCTCAATGTTCTGTCACTCATGGGGACACTACATCACCGCCAAGTCTAAGGGTAGAGCTAGAAAATTCAAGCCCCTTTTGGGGGCTGCCATAGAGTTACATTAGAAGTGCCCATCCAAGAAGGCTCAAGGTCATTGGCCACAGATAAAATGAGGTCAAATCACGTTCTATCTACAGTAGCTTTGATTGGACTGATCATGTCAACATCATACTTTCAAAATCTGAGCTAGCAGTCATCATCATGAATCAAGTTGACAATCTACTGGTAAATCCTTTTTAATCCTTGTCATATGAAGAGAAATAATGGATGGAAATTATAGACAAAATGTATCGGTGCTCATGGAGCATTGGACATAAACATTACACAACTGTCACGCCCTGGCCTTAGTATTCTTTGTTTTCTTTATTATTTTAGTTAGGTCAGGTTGTGACATGGGGAATGTTTGTGTTTTGTTGGTTTTGGGTGTTTTTTATGGTAAAGGGGTTGTTGGGTATAGTATATGGGTTTGTGTTGAGTACATGTGTCTAGCGTTGTCTATGTATGTTTAGTTGTCTAGGAGAGTCTATGGTTACCTGAATGAGTTCCCAATTAGAGACAGCGGATTTCGGTTGTCTCTGATTGGGAGCCTTATTTAGGGTAGCCATAGGCTTTCATTGGTTGTGAGTAGTTGTCTATGTCAGAACGTTTGTAGCCTGTGTATGTGCACATCGTTGTTTAGCTTCACGATCGTTTTGTTTAGTGTTTAAGTGTTTTTGTTTCGTTTGCCTTCTTCATTAAAAATAAAAGAAGATGGCTTATTTTCCAAATGCTGCGTTTTGGACAACAACAAGTTGGAAATCGCAAATTCAACAGTGAGTGGTTTGGAAGGAATCAGTGACAGTGGCTAACTACAAGCATTGCAAAGCAATCATATGCCTGCTATTCAGTGGAGTGGCTGTGTGCCCCCAAATCTGGGATTAAGTGTCTCTTAAAATGATAAATATTCATCATTGGCCATGCTGTCAATGAAGCATGATTTGTGCTGCAGTCAAAACAACTGTTAACTCGGAACTGCAAAGTCTTTAATTCACTAAAGTCAAGTTAACTGGGAAGTCAGGAATAAACGAGCTCCGACTGGGGAAAATACGTTTTGAACAGTCATCCAACTGGGAATTGTAAATCCGGCCTCTTTCTCGAGCCACGACCTGAAGATCAACGACGTCATCATGATTCGACCGTGTTTTTTTTCAGAGTTTCCAGTTGTTTTAAAAGCACCATAAATTCAGAGAATGCCAGACTTTGATGACAAAATTTGCCCAAGAAGGACCGTCGTGCCACCTTCCTGTTCAAGAGAGCACAGCACAACAAGGTGAGTCCATAAATGTCTTGTCTGCTGCTGCATAAATGATGTAATATTCCAGGGAGATGTGTATACTGTAGCTAAGAAAGTAATACTAAGTGTATGTTGTGTAGTAAGCTGTCAGTAGCCCATGTGACTCACCATAATAATATGGTCTATTTACCCCTCTTCATTTCACCTACTGTTCTGACTTGGTGGTGCACATGTAGCCTATAATTTGTTTTAGAGACCTGTAATCATGTCACATCCTGATCTGTCGTGTGCTTGTCTCCAACCCCACAAGGTCTCTCCCACTTGTCCCCTGTGTATTTATACCAGTGTTTTCTGTTTGTCTGTTGCCAGTTCGTCTTGTACCGTCAAGTCTTACAAGCGTGTTTTCCCATTTTCGAGTCTTCCAAGTTGCTGTTTTCTAGTCTTCCCGGTTCTGACCATTCGGTCATGCCCTGAGCCTGCATGCCGATCTGTACCTCTTTGACTCTCTGCCCTGGATTACTGAACTCTGCCTGCCCTCAACCTGCCCTCGATCTGCCCTGGCATGTCCCCTTGTATAATAAATATTATGGGAACTGTACTATCCACCTCCTGTGTCTGCATCTGGGTCATATCCTGAGTCGTGATAAATCATAGAATATTTAAAGAGTTTTCGTTGTCTGCTTATATGCCCCCTTTATTTATACTACGGTTATGACTTGGTGTAACAGGGAGAACAATGTAAGAACGGCCCATGTTCTGAATTCTGTCACTGTACATTTAAAAAGTGCTCAACAAATAGTTACATTTAAAAATATATATATATTTCACCTTTATTTAACCAGGTAGGTTAGTTAAGAACAATTCTCATTTACAACTGCGACCTGGCCAAGATAAAGTATAGCAGTTCGACACATACAACACAGAGTTACACAATAAACAAAACATACAGTCAATAATACAGTAGAAAAAAAGGAAACAAAAAGTCTATATACAGTGAGTGCAAATGAGGTAAGATAAGGGAGGCAATAAATAGGCCATGGTGGCGAAGTAATTACAATATAGCAATTAAACACTGGAATGGTAGATGTGCAGAAGATTAATGTGCAAGTAGAGATACTGTGGTGCAAAGGAGCAAGATAAATAAATAAATGCAATATGGGGATGAGGTAGTTGGATGGGCTGTTTACAGATGGGCTATGTACAGGTGCAGTGATCTGTGAGCTGCTCTGACAGCTGGTGCTTAAAGCTATTGAGGGAGATATGAGTCTCCAGCTTCAGTGATTTTTGCAGTTCATTGACTACGTCCGTCCTAGTTCGCTCATTAATGTCTTAATTGAAATTACGGATTGTCTCTTATCCGCGTGTCTTCCCCTCATGCCATAGTTTGTACATCTCAATTGTCGTTAGAAACCACGTTTGTTTAAGCAAGCCAGCCATGTTTTTTTAAAAGGCAGTAAATTAGGCTGAATGAACTCTTTCGCTGACAAACAAGGCTTCGCTGATAGCCAGGTGTAGCAGGGTGTAGCAGGGGTAAGAGGTTGGGACTCTGCTGTTGGGACAACACACGACTGGTGGGAACACACGACTGGTGGGAACACACGACTGGTGGGAACACACGACTGGTGGGAACACACGACCGGTGGGAACACACGACTGGTGGGAACACACACGACTGGTGGGAACACACGACCGGTGGGAACACACGACCGGTGGGAACACACGACTGGTGGGAAAATGTGAATATTTTTTTTATGCTGATTTTAGTATATTTGGGGGGGGGGGGGGGGGGGGGCGAATTAAGACAGGATCATTGATCTAAATGTCAAAACTTATGTCAAAATAAAATATTCTGAAAAGCTGTCCCAATCCAGGACATCAATGATAACTTCAGACTGGTCAGATGAATCTTTTATGTAGAATATAGTTTCAGGTATATACATTCTATCTACAACACATGTTTCACCCACAGAATAAACTCCTCTGGAGCATTCACTGCGTTGCCATGACATTCACGACCAAGAACATGCATCACAGAACCCAGGACTGCATTCCAAATTGGAACCTATGAAGTGCACTTTTGGCCCTGGTCAAAAGTATAGAACGATTTAGGGAACAGTGTTAGATTTTCGGGACGCAACACCCATGCATCACAGAACCTTCCTCCTCATCCTGCCAAATACAACTCCTCCAGACTAAAGCATGCAGCTGGAAATGTGAGTGACTCAACCTGCCTTCAAACACCCTAGTGAGAATAAACACGTCTAGGCCTACAGGAAATACCAAGGACAAGGGCCGCTGTCTGTCGATGTGTCCTCTCGCATCCTTTCCTCCCCAACACTACTTACAGCTATACAGTTGTATTTCTCCTACAATGACAGATGAAATGTACTGATGATGACAGAAAAAGTGTCAACAAGGGACATTGAGTTTCACCTGATTTTTGATTTTTTTTTTTACCTTTATTTAACTAGGCAAGTCAGTTAAGAACAAATTATTATTTTCAATGACAGCCTAGGAACAGTGGGTTAAACTGCCTTGTTCAGGGGACAGAACGACAGATCTGTACCTTGTCAGCTCGGGGGATTCAAACTTGCAACTTTTCGGTTACTAGCCCAACGCTCTAACCACTAGGCTACCCTGATGAAGTATAGGTGTGATTTGAGTATGTGTTGCTTTAAGTAGTAGAGCCATGTGTTTGTTTTGGTCAGAGCAGAGGTTGGCTAATGGCCACCACGATATGTTGTCAACTTGCATTATAACCCATCAGTCACACAATTGTAAAACAAAAGTCACAGTTGTTAATTCACTGGTTTAAGAGATGGTCTCTATTTTGTATTCAGTCTCGTTGACTGTCATTTAAAACTGGTGAATAATAACTCTCCTATTCGATTCAATTGTATTCTATTCTCCAGTCGTCAGTGTGAAGGAACTCAGACCCCTGTCCATTGGGCCAAGTGAAGTGACTAGAGCTAACTGGATCAGACTGGAGCAGACAGTCAGCCCTCCTCTCAATGCTCCCTCTTCATTAGCTCACTGGCATAGCACACCATCCGCAGTCCAACCCCAAAATATACAGTATATATATTTTTAAATCCGCCTCTGAGGTCAGGCCCCCAAGATAGCACATGAACACTTCATAAGCCATGTAATATTTTTTTTCGGGGGGGGGGGGGGGGGATTACAGGAAATTTTCTTTAAAACTACGAAATATTTTCTCAGCCTCATGGCAAAATGTGTTGAATGGCAAGAAATTAGCTCAGAGATTCTTGAAAATCAGGATAATCCTTGTCCGGCAAGGAAACCTTTTATTTTATAGTATTATAAAAAAAAAAATTGTACATTATTTTATAATACTTTCAATATTATTCATTTTCATGTCGACTCTATGTCTGGAAATGGCCTTGTAAAAGATCCTAAATTCAAAAAGTCAAAAAAAAGTGTTAAAAATTCTAAAACGGACAATAATGGATATGAACTGAAAAAACGATCTTATGTACTTTCTTGCAATAGTCCTCTGTGGGTTTAAATAATATTTCCCTCAAAACTGTGATTTCCTATGAGATGTGCTCTGGAGATTTGGTCAACTCGGTCAGATTTGTCTAAAATCCTATATGAATCAGGAATTCGCAGGGTCAGCTATAGCACAAGGACCCCTTTTCCATGTCTTCATTACATCTAGTGCAACAAGACCACTTCTGGTCTGTAAAGTTCTCTCGTTTTGATAGATTTAGGTTGTGTTCGTAAAATTTAATCTGAAGTGCCAGAGTACGCTCAGAGTGTGCTTTGGGTGTTCGTAAATTCAGAGCGTTGTCAGATTGTCCGTTCGTAAATTCAGAGCGTTTCTCTCTCGCAGCGTTCAGAGCGCACACTGGACGCTCTGGCGGAGGAGTCGGGTTGAGCGTTCTGACCTCACGGCAGTCAAACACCCGAGCTAACTGACGTAAACGAGAGAACACCTCACTCTGACCATTTTACTCGCCCTAGCAGAGCTGGTTAGGCTGTGTTCATGATAGCGTTGGTGACTGTAACTGTGCTGCTGGCAACAATTTAATTACGTTTATTTGTCGACGTTTACTGATACCGGTCATATTTAACGGGTGTTGAACGTTCGTAAATTCATCAGTTATTCTGCACTCTGGCACACTCAGACGTGAGTGCTCTGAAATCGGAATAGATAGCCAGAGGGAATTTACGAACGCACCCTTACGTAATCAATATTGGAATCACCATGGTAGCAATCATAAACCGTTAACTCCAACTGTCTGATAGATTGAAATAGAATAAGAACTTTGGTTCAAATATGTCATGTTTAATTAGGTTTTAGAGCCATGAAGCAACTGAGGAAAAACTTAATTGCTAATCTGTATACCACTTAAATGAGGAAGAAAAACATTTTTTTTTTCTAAGGTCAACTGTCAGAATACTGAAAGATCTGATAGAATGGTTGTTTTTATTTGGGATTTTCAAATGAATAATTTTCCATATTTTACAAATGTTTGTATTGAACTTTTATTTTTAAAGGCTAAAATATGTCTGTTTTTAGTATCTGTTGCAAACTCCATCAGTGGCTTGTCAACTTTAGTCGACCCCATCCACTCCTCCGTACTCCAGACCATCTCTGGAGACCTTCTCCCATTCGTCACTTCCCTCATCAACTCATCCCTGACCACTGGCTGCGTCCTCTCTGACTTCAAGATGGCCGGAGTCGCTCTACTCCTCAAGAAACCAACACTCGACTCCTCTGATGTCAAAAACTACAGATCAGTATCCCTTCTTTCTTTCCTTTCCAAAATACTTGAGCGTGTGCTGTCTATGACCAACTCTGTCGCTATCTCTCTCAGAACTATCTTCATCTTGACCCTAACCAGTCAGGCATCAAGACGGGTCACTCAACCGAGACTGCTCCTCTCTGTGTCACAGAGGCTCTCCATACTTCCAAAGCTGACTCTCTCTCCTCTGTTCTCATCCTCCTAGATCTATCTGCTGCCTTTGACACCGTGAACCATCAGATTCTCCTCTCCACCCTCTCAGGGTTGGGTATCTCAGGCTCTATCAGATTCTCCTCTCCACCCTCTCAGGGTTGGGTATCTCAGGCTCTATCAGATTCTCCTCTCCACCCTCTCAGGGTTGGGTGTCTCAGGCTCTATCAGATTCTCCTCTCCACCCTCTCAGGGTTGGGTGTCTCAGGCTCTATCAGATTCTCCTCTCCACCCTCTCAGGGCTGGGTATCTCAGGCTCTATCAGATTCTCCTCTCCACCCTCTCAGGGCTGGGTATCTCAGGCTCTATCAGATTCTCCTCTCCACCCTCTCAGGGCTGGGTATCTCAGGCTCTATCAGATTCTCCTCTCCACCCTCTCAGGGTTGGGTATCTCAGGCTCTATCAGATTCTCCTCTCCACCCTCTCAGGCCTGGGTATCTCAGGCTCTATCAGATTCTCCTCTCCACCCTCTCAGGGTTGGGTGTCTCAGGCTCTATCAGATTCTCCTCTCCACCCTCTCAGGGTTGGGTGTCTCAGGCTCTATCAGATTCTCCTCTCCACCCTCTCAGGGTTGGGTGTCTCAGGCTCTATCAGATTCTCCTCTCCACCCTCTTAGGGCTGGGTATCTCAGGCTCTATCAGATTCTCCTCTCCACCCTCCCAGGGCTGGGGTGTCTCAGGCTCTATCAGATTCTCCTCTCCACCCTCTCAGGGTTGGGTGTCTCAGGCTCTATCAGATTCTCCTCTCCACCCTCTCAGGGCTGGGTATCTCAGGCTCTATCAGATCCTCCTCTCCACCCTCTCAGGGCTGGGTGTCCCAGGCTCTGCACACTCTTGGATTGGATCCTACTAGACAGGCCACTCATACCAGGTGACGTGGAAAGAATCTGTGTCTGCACCACGTACTCTCACTACTGGTGTCCCCCAGGGATAGGTTCTTGGACATCTATACTTCTCTCCATACACCAACACAGTGGACAGTAATATTTGACGTGTGTATATACAGTTTATATGATATTATACAGTTGAAGTCGGAAGTTTACATACACTTAGGTTGGAGTCATTACAACTCGTTTTTTAACCACTCCACCAATTTATTGTTGACAAACTATAGTTTGGCAAGTTGGTTAGGACATCTACTTTGTGCATGACACAAGTACATTTTCCAACAATTATTAACATACATTATTTCACTTATAATTCACTGTATCACAATTCCAGTAGGTCAGAAGTTTACATACACTAAGTTGACTGTGCCTTTAAACAGCTTGGAAAATTCCAGAAAATTATGTCATGGCTTTAAAAGCTTCTGATGTGCTAATTCATATCATTTGAGTCAATTGGAGGTGTACCTGTTGATGTATTTCAAGGCCTACCTTCAAACTTAGTGCTTCTTTGCTTGACATCATGGGAAAATCAAAAGAAATCAGCCAAGACCTCATAAACAAATTGTAGACCTCCACAAGTCTGGTTTATCCTTGGGAGCAGTTTCCAAACACCTGAAGGTACCACGTTCATCTGTACAAGCAATAGTACGCAAGTATAAACACCATGGAACCACGCAGCCGTCATATCGCTCAGGAAGGAGATGCGTTCTGTCTCCTAGAGATGAACGTACTTTGGTGCGAAAAGTGCAAATCAATCCCAGAACAACAGCAAAGGACCTTGTGAAGATGCTGGAGGAGGAAACAGGTACAAAAGTATCTATATCCACAGTAAAACGAGTCCTATATCGACATAACCTGAAAGGCCGCTCAGCAATGAAGAAGCCACTGCTCCAATACCGCCATAAAAAAGCCAGACTACGGTTTGCAACTGCACATGAGGACAAAGATCATACTTTTTTGGAGAAATGTCCTCTGGTCTGATGAAACAAAAATAGAACTGTTTAGCCATAATGACCATCGTTATGTTTGGAGGAAAAGGGGGGAGGCTTGCAATCCAAAGAACACCATCCCAACCGTGAAGCACGGGGGTGGCAGCATCATGTTGTGGGGTTGCTTTGCTGCAGGAGGGACTGGTGCACTTCACAAAATAGATGGCATCATGAGGTAGGAAAATTATGTGGATATATTGAAGCAACATCTCAAGACATCAGTCAGGAAGTTAAAGCTTGGTCGCAAATGGGTCTTCCAAATGGACAATGACCCCAAGCATACTTCCAAAGTTGTGGCAAAATGGCTTAAGGACAACAAAGTCAAGGTATTGGAGTGGCCATCACAAAGCCCTGACCTCAATCCAATAGAACATTTGTGGGCAGAACTGAAAAAGTGTGTACGAGCAAGGAGGCCTACAAACCTGACTCAGTTACACCAGCTCTGTCAGGAGGAATGGGCCAAAATTCATCCAACTTATTGTGGGAAGCTTGTGGAAGGCTACCTGAAACGTCTGACCCATGTTAAACAATTTAAAGGCAATGCTACCAAATACTAATTGAGTGTATGTAAACTTCTGACCCACTGGGAATGTGATGAAAGAAATAAAAGCTGAAATAAATCATTCTCTCTGCTATTATTCTGACATTTCACATTCTTAAAATGTGGAATTTTTACTTGGATAAAATGTCAGGAACTGTGATAAACTGAGTTTAAATGTGTTTGGCTAAGGTGTATGTAAACTTCCAACTTCAACTGTATGTACCTCACATGTGACTCATAATGAGACTAAGTAATTAGCCTATTACCATATTAATCTGACTCCATAAAGATAATCAAAATATATAATATATTAGGCAATGAGTTGACATTGACTAGCAAGAACTGGTCTGAGGATGGTCTACATCGAAGGCAGATATTTCATTGACTTTGTACATCGAATGGATTCACGTACAAGGTATAAAGTTAAAAAGGAATTAACGAGCATTGCAAGTCACTATTCCCAAGCGTACAGATCCTAAGGTTAACATACAGGACAAAGCATGAACAAAGAGATGCTTACTAGGCCTAGAAGCCTAAGAAATCATGATACAACCTTCCACCGTGGATACAGAGTAAAAGAGAGAGAGAACAAAGACATTTTATTTTCCATTTAGAACATCGGAAGATGTGTAACCAGAGAGAGAGAGAACAAAGGCATTTTATTTTCCATTTAGAACCTCGGAAGATGTGTAACCAGAGAGAGAGAGAGAACAAAGGCATTTTATTTTCCATTTAGAACCTCGGAAGATGTGTAACCAGAGAGAGAGAGAGAACAAAGGCATTTTATTTGTCATTTAGAACCTCGGAAGATGTGTAACCAGAGAGAGAGAGAGAACAAAGGCATTTTATTTGTCATTTAGAACCTCGGAAGATGTGTAACCATTCAATCCAAGACCAACCACCATTTGACCAATCAAACAATACCAAGTTTACAGTGTAACCTGACCCCTAGGACCCAATGTCCACAGGTTGTCACAGCATCTAAAGGCTTGTGTGATAAGGGGATGAGACAAATGCAAATAAGACAGAATTACTGAGAAAATAATCAAACCCCTTTTTGTATAATAAAGTAATTCAGAGTTCTCCCTGTTACAGAGATACCAGTTACCACAGAGATCATACTTCCATATAGTTTAGAAAGGGCGTTATATCCTCAGGGAACAAGTTTCAGATCAATACCAGACATAGATACTATAACCTTATTCTATCACAATAGTCAGTCCTCTGGATACTGTAACAGAGAGGTACATGTTGGCCCCTCAGAGAGGGAAGGGCTAACTCGTCCTTGGGCATTGTCCTTTGTTCCTGGACCATTTGCCATGCAGCTCCAGGGGACAGAGAGCACATCAATTAGGACCGAGCCTACACCAAGTCCTCACATGGTCTCCTATCATTGCAGCTCTGTCATTACCCCCCCCCCCCCCATTCTGACACCCTGTTGGTGACACGCATCTCTGCAGCAAGACAGAGCTATTCTTCCTCCCAGGGAAGGCCTGTCCGCTCCAAGACCTCTCCATCACGGTTGACAACTCCACGGTGTCGCCCTCCCAGAGTGCAAAGAACCTTGATGTGACCCTGGACCACACCCTGTCGTTCTCTGCAAACATCAAAGCAGTGACTTGCTCCTGCAGGTTCATGCTCCACAACGTCTATAGAGTACAACCTTTTCCTCACACAGGAAGTGGCGCAGATCCTAATCCAGGAACTTTGTCATCTCCT
Source organism: Salvelinus fontinalis (assembly GCF_029448725.1). Taxonomy (NCBI): domain Eukaryota; kingdom Metazoa; phylum Chordata; class Actinopteri; order Salmoniformes; family Salmonidae; genus Salvelinus; species Salvelinus fontinalis. The sequence goes on from NC_074695.1 coordinate 180,798, forward strand.
GTCTGGGCTACTGCAACTCTCTGTTGGCTGGGCTCCCCGCTTGTGTCATTGTTACGCACGCCTCTGAGAAGAGGGAACACAACTCCCTGCTACAACTCAACTCTCTGAAGTGCAAGAGGTATGGACTGTAGGTGCGAGTAAGGATGACACAAAAGCAGATTTTACCGTTTACTTGGATTTATTTTCTTACACGGTAATATGGGGAAAAGGGGCTGGACGGAACCAAAGCAAAGAAAGTAAATATCAAAGTTCCCCCTCTCCTATCTAACCTGCCTACCCACTTAACTTACCTAACTTAGCACCACCTGGTGCCCTAACCAAAATACAGGGGGTGGTCCGCCCAGGTCTTACCTAGTGTGCCTAGACAGTAAATATACTACGGGTATATGTATGCCCGCGGGCCTCTTGCCTAAGCACTCCCAAAGTGCCTTCTCCTTCCCCCCTGGGAACAAATGAAACAGAGTAATTATTAATGATTTCACAAACACTCAAACACAGAACATAGAAAAACTGCTACCAACAACAACAGTACATACCACACTTTCTGATACACAACCCACACTATATCACAATCTAATTTTTCTCTCTCTCAATCTCCAAATCTCTACTCCTTATCTCATCTCTCTCCCCTCTCTCTCTCCTGGGCAGAACACTGGCTTTTATCTTCAGGTGGCAATGGTGATTAGAGTCAGCTGCTTCTTGACGAGGGGGCGGGGTCAGCTCCAATCACCAATTAGCCTGGGGTTGACCAATCAGCTGGTTGGGGAGTACTTCAGGAAGCCATCTCCTGAAACACACACACTCAAATACAAAACAGAACACAGAAACTGGGGAACGTAACAGTCATCAAAACCTCTGCAACTTATCCAGAACGCTGCAGCCCGCCTGGTGTTCAACCTTCCCAAGTCCTTCTATGTCTCCCCGCTCCTCCGCACATTCCACTGGCTTCCAGTCGAAGCTCGCATCCACTACAAGACCATGATACTTGCCTACGGAGCAGCGAGAGGAACTGCCTCTCCCTACCTTCAGGCTCTGCTCAAACCCTACACCTCAACCCGTAGCACTCCGTACCGCCACCTCTGGTCTCTTGGTCCTCCCACCCCTATAGCAGGGCAGCTCTCCCACTCAGCCCAGTCCAAGCTCTTCTCTATCCTGGCATTCCAATCGTATAACCCGCTTCCCCCTGAAGCTAGGACAGAAGAGTTCCTGTCCATCTTCTGAAAATATCTGAAACCCTACCTCTTGAAAGAGTATCTTAAATAATCCCACAGGCCTTGCCCCCCCGCCCCCCCTCACACACACGCACTTGCGTCCCCTCCTCTCCTAGCCGTTTTAAGATGTAAGTCGCTCTGAGTAAGAGTGTATGCTAAAAGACTAATATTTAAAAAATGTTTTTTTTTTAAGTCATTATTCTGAAGAAAGAAAAATGTGTCACTGTTCTGCAACATTTGCTTAAAAATGTAAGTATTTGTTTTCTGTCTTAAATCTAGAATAACATGCCACAATGGTAACGAAATTAGCCCTGGAGAATTGAATAGTGCTATAAAATAAAACACATTTCTATTGTATATTTGAATAATCTAATGTTAGAATTAAACAATCAATTCTTTTTTTTAACACTTTTTGGACAATAATGCCTTTTATGGTGTCTGATAGATTTGATATAAATACAGTTAGTTGCATTTAAAAAATAACTAATATATATATATATATTTATACTACCGGGTCAAACGTTTTAGAGCACTTACCCATTCAGAAGAGTGTGCAAAGCTGTCATCAAGGCAAAATGTGGCTATTTGAAGTGTGGTTTTTTGGTTATTACGTGATTCCATATGTGTTATTTCATAGTTTTGATGTCTTCACTAGTATTCTACAATGTAGAAAATAGTAAAAAATAAAGAAAAACCCTTGAATGAGTAGATGTTCTAAGACTTTTGACTGGTAGTGATAGCTGATATACAAACTATATATATACTATACATACACTATACATACACTATATATACACTATACATACACTATACATACACTATATATACACTATATATACACTATACATATACTATATATACACTATACATACACTATATATACACTATACATACACTATATATACACTATACATACACTATATATACACTATACATACACTATATATACACTATACATACACTATATATACACTATACATACACTATATATACACTATACATACACTATATATACACTATACATACACTATATATACACTATACATACACTATATATACACTATATATACACTATACATACACTATACATACACTATATATACACACTATACATACATACACTATATATACACTATACACACACTATACATACACTATATATACACACTATACATACACTATACATACACTATATATACACACTATACATACACACTATATATACACTATACACACTATACATACACTATATATACACACTATACATACACTATATATACACTATATATACACACTATACATACACTATATATACACACTATACATACACTATATATATACACTATATATACACACTATATATACACTATATATACACACTATACATACACTATATATACACACTATACACACACTATACATACACTATATATACACACTATACATACACTATATATACACTATATATACACACTATATATACACTATATATACACACTATACATACACTATATATACACACTATACATACACTATACATACACCATATATACACTATATATACACTATACACACACTATACATATACTATATATACACTATACATACACTATACATACACTATATATACACACTATACATACATACACTATATATACACTATACATACACTATATATACACTATATATACACTATACATATATACACTATATATACAATATACATACACTACATATACACTGTACATACACTATATATACACTATATATACACTATACATACACTTTATATACACTATACATACACTATACATACACTATACATACACACTATATACAGTATATATACAGTATACATACACACTATATATACACTATACATACACTATATATACACTATATATACACACTATATATACACTATATATACACACTATACATACACTATATATACACACTATACATACACTATACATACACTATATATACACTATATATACACTATACACACACTATACATATACTATATATACACTATACATACACTATACATACACTATATATACACACTATACATACATACACTATATATACACTATACATACACTATATATACACTATATATACACTATACATATATACACTATATATACAATATACATACACTACATATACACTGTACATACACTATATATACACTATATATACACTATACATACACTTTATATACACTATACATACACTATACATACACTATACATACACTATATATACACTATATATACACTATACATACACACTATATACAGTATATATACAGTATACATACACTATATATACACTATACATACACACTATATACAGTATATATACAGTATACATACACACTATATATACACTATACATACACTATATATACACTATATATACACTATACATACACACTATATACAGTATATATACAGTATACATACACTATATATACACTATACATACACACTATATACAGTATATATACAGTATACATACACTATATATACACTATACATACACTATATATACACTATATATACACTATATATACACTATACATACACACTATATACAGTATATATACAGTATACATACACTATATATACACTATATATACACTATATATACACTATACATTTACTATATATACACTATACATACACTATATATACACTATACATACACACTATATACAGTATATATACAGTATACATACACTATATATACACTATACATACACACTATATACAGTATATATACAGTATACATACACTATATATACACTATACATACACTATATATACACTATACATTTACTATATATACACTATATATACACTATATATACACTATATGTACACTATATATACACTATACATACATACACTATATATACACTACATATACACTGTACATACACTATATATACACTATACATACACTATACATACCCATACCCTATATACACTATGTATACACATACCCTATATACACTATATATACACATACCATATATACACTATATATACACTATACATACATACACTATATATACACTATACATACACTATATATACACTATATATACACGGCTCAGCCGTGAAGTGGTAGGCCACACTAGCTCACAGAACGGAACCGCCAAGTGCTGAAGAGTATAGCGTGTAAAAATCATCTGTCCTCGGTTGTATCACTCATTACCGAGTTCCAAACTGCCTTTGGAATCAATGTCAGCACAAGAACTGTTCGTCAGGAGGTTCATGAAATGGGTTTCCATAGCCAAGCAGTAGCACACAAGCCTAAGATCACCATGCGCAATGCCAAGCGTCGGCTGGAGTGGTATAAAGCTTGCCACCATTGGACTCTGGAGCAGTGGAAGCACATTCTCTGGAGTGATGAATCACGTTTCACCATCTGGCAGTCTGACGGACTAAACTGGGTTTGGTGGATGCCAGGAGAACGCTACCTGCCCCAATGTATAGTGCCAACTGTAAAGTTTGGTGGAGGAGGAATAATGGTCTGGGACTGTTTTTCAATGTTCGGGCAAGGCCCCTTAGTTCCAGTGAAGGGAAATCTTAACGCTACAGCATACAATGACATTCTAGAATATTCTGTGCTTCCAACTTTGTCGCAACAGTTTGGGGAAGGTCCTTTCCTGTTTCAACATGACAATTCCCCCGTGCACAGGGTGAGGTCCATACAGAAATGGTTTTTCGAGATCTGTGTGGAAGAACTTGACTGGCCTGCACAGAGCCCTCACCTCAACCCTGTCGAACCCCTTTGGGATGAATTGGAATGGCGAGTGCGAGCCAGGCCTAATCGACCAACATCAGTTAAGTTAATCGACCTCATTAAGTCCCGGCAGCAATGTTCCAGCATCTAGTGTAAACTTTCTCAGAAAAGGGGAGGCTGTTATAGCAGCAAAGACGGAACCAACTCCATATTAATGTCAATTCTTTTTGAATAAGATGTTCTATCTTTGGTCTATCAAATGCTACTGCATTCGCTTTGAGGATATTTTATTTGCCATCATTTACAGATTTTACAAAACCGTTAATTCTAATCACAAAATGGAAGCCAGTTACAAATGTTGACTTTTAGGGAATGAAAAAAACAACAACTGAGATCTTGTCAACGTTTTTGCTTTGCATCAAATTTCAGGCAAAAAAAAAAAAGGAGAGAAAATGAAAACCAGATGTTGGGAAGGAAGGAAGGAGGGAAGGAAGGAAGGAATGAGGGAGAGCGAAATGGTGGAGGAGGGGAGAGAGAGAGATTGCGAAGAAGGGGGGCTGAGAGAATTTCATGTAGACAGAATAACGCACACAGAAGCAGAGGAATAGAGGGGAAGAGGAGAGAAGGGGAGAGAAGGGGGGAGAGGGGGGGTTACATTCAACGCATTGAAGGAATTGCAGTTCGACTGCGTTGTAGAAGGTTTCACACAAAGAATGGATAAATAACAAGCTGGGGGATCGGAAATACAAACGCACATGAAATTGACGACAAAATGAATGCATCAAAAACAAACGAAAGGTTTGAATCTACATTGTTTTTTAAAAACTTTGGAAGGAGGAGTTTGAAAAAGTTTGAAGACGGGGTCTGAATGTAGAAAGTTAAGTAGACTGAAGAAGCTGAGATCGCATATTTTGGATGACCGTTTCCAGAGGATAGAAACAGAAGGAAAGATGTGAGCAGAGACGAGCGTACACTTTTATAAAAGACCTAATGTGTACAATATTTAACCCATTTTTTTTGTTTTGCGCATGGCCTTTCAAATACGTTTATTTTCTCAAATAATACTGGGTCGGACGGAGGAAAAGTGTTTAGTCCAGAATGCGCATGGTCTTTTATCGAGGTGTTAGCTGTATGTAACGTGCGGTTAGTTTTTTTTTTTGGGGGGGGGGGGGGGGGGGGGGGGTAGCCTAAAATATTTGGATACAGTCGCAAAGAAGATAGTTTGTAGCCTTCCCATTTCCCCAAGAGTTAGCCAATCTGTGTTGGAACAATGTGGCCAATTTCTGTTTGTTTATTGTAACTTTATTGCAACAATTGCTATATGTATCCGTGTGGATTGCAACCTCGTCTAGCCTAGGTTGCAGTACAGTTGGTTGCATTTATTTTCATTATATTGTACAGTAAATGTTTAAAAAAAAATTGGGGGGGAGAAATTGGTTGGTTAAATAATTAGTAAATAAAATCAATATCTATTTGATGGCTTTTTCCGTCGTTGATAGAGAGTTTGATCGGGATTCCAATCGTACAGTGCAGCTCACGGAGGAGGACTGCAGTTTGCTGGATAAAAGACTAGAGCCCATTTCAACCAGGAGTCTGATACCGGACAACGACTCGAACCAACGAACCACTCGTGGGAAAGGCCTGCTTTTTGGGGGGGATTTAACTCCACAAGCCTGGAATCTAATCGTATTCATTTTTGTGAGATAACCCGCATCCTATCCTTTAGGCTATGCCTGTGTAAACCGTGATCAGGCAGGTATGCAGTTGAACCGACCGAAGAGCGCTTTAGTGACGAGCTTCAACCCGCCGATGGCCCCGGAGACCGCAGCCAGTACCGGTTCCTTCTCCAGACAGTTCAAAACAATGCGCTTCTCCTACCACATCAGCCGCAGCATGGCAAGGCCACAACCGCCGCTGCGCAGGATACGTGAGTAATCTATTTGCTTTTGTTGTAGCCCACACAGTGACGATTTTAAACATGTCAATCTTGGTGGAGGAGCAAACTCCCCAAATTTGTTTTAGGAAAATGCCAGCAAAGCCACTACACAACACTAAACAATACATTAATTGCACTATAAAGGTGACAAAAGGTGCCCACACACACTGTTAGAGCCTACATGAAGTTGTCCCAACATCATGACTTTCTTTTCAGCACCATGGAGTGAATCCTTACCTCTGCTACACCTGGTTATCAGCGGAGCCTTGTCTGGCAGCTAAACAGTTCATTCAGGCTCATTTACTGCCTTAAAAAAACAGCTGATATGGCTGACTTGTTTAAACAAATGTGACAATTGAGATGTACAAACTATGGCATAAGGGGACGACGAGCGGATAAGAGGCAATCCGTAATTTGGATGAAGATATTAATGAGCCAGATAGGCAACATAACTATTTTTTCAGCACTTTTGAAATGTAGAGCGGCAGAATACAGAACACGGGCTGTTCTTACGGTATGCTCCCTGTACACCAAGTCAGAACCGTAGGATAATAAAAAGTGGGCATTTAAGCAGACAATGAAAGCTCTTACAATATTCAATGATTACATTTCTCAAAAACAGGTTAATGTGCACCACCAAGTCAGAACAGTAGGCAAAATTAAGACGTGAAAATAGACCATATTATTAGGGTGATGCACATGGGCTACTAACAGCTGACTACACAACATACACGTAGTATTACTTTCTTAGCTACAGTATACACATCTCCCTGGCAGATTACATCATTTATGCAGCAGCATACAATACGTTTTTTGGACTCACCTTGTTGTGCTGTGCACACTTGAACAGGAAGGTGGCACGGCGGTCCTACGTGGGCAAATTTTGTCATCAAACAAAGAGAAAGAGGCCGGATTTACAATTCCGAGTTGGATGACTGTTCAAAACGTATTTTCCCAGTCGGAGTTTGTTTATTCCCGACTTCCCAGTTGCAATGCTTCCAGTTAGCCACTGACACTGATTCCTTCCACACCACTCATTGTTGAATTTGCGATTTCCAACTTGTTGTGTAATGTTTATGTCCAATGGCCGATTATCACCGATACGTCTATAATTTCTCTTCATATGACAAGGATTAAAAAGGATTTGCCAGTAGATTGTTGACTTGATTCATGATGATGACGGCTAGCTAAGATTTTGAAAGTAAGCTAAGTCCTGAGGGGGAAAGGGATCAAATTATTATGGTGAGGCACATGGGCTACTAACAGCTGACTACACAACACACACGTAGTATTACTTTCTTAGCTACAGTATACATATCTCCCTGGCATGTTACATCATTTATGCAGCAGCAAACAATACGTTTTTGGACTCACCTTGTTGTGCTGTTTTCACAGGAAGGTGGCACGACGGTCCTTCTTGTGGGCAAATTTTGTCATCAAACTTTGTCATCAAAGTCAGGCATTCTCTGGATTTATGGTGCTTTCAAGACAACTGGGAAATCAGAAGGAAAAACAAGGCCCAATCATGATGGTCAGTGATCTTGAGGTCAGAGCTTTAGAAAGAGGCACGAGTTCCCGACTTGGAATTCCGAGTAGGATGACCATTCAAATCGTATTTTCCCATTCAGAGCTCCCCCCCCCCCCCCCCCCCCCCCCGAGTTCCCAGTTGTTCGGGAACTCACTGAAGTCTGAGATTATCCGGTTCTGAGTTTCCAGTTGTTTTGAACGCGGAATAAGTCATGCTGGATTGACAGCATGGACAATGTATTCAACCTTTTCTGCGCCATGGTGTTACGTGTGAATGTTTATCCTTTTAAGCTTGGAAAAGAGACCCTTAAACCCAGACTTGGACCACACGTCCACTCCACTGAATATCAGGCTAATGATTGCTTTGCAATGCTTGCAGTTAGCCACTGATTCCTTCAAAACCACTCATTGTTGAATTTGCGATTTCCAACTTGTTGTGTAATGCTTATGTTCAATGGCCAATATGTTTTTTTTGTGCGTGACGAGGGAAACAGGTGTGCGTAATGATGGTGGCAGGAGTGCGTAGTGCTGGGCAGCCTGGTGTCCTTGAGAGCCAGGGAGGTGGAGCGGGAGCAGGCGTGACAGCTTGTCTAGTTTGCTAGCTAAGATTTTGAAAGTAGGATGTTGACATGATCAGTCCAATCAAATTTATGGTAGATATGACATGATTTGATGTCATTATTTCTGTGGCCAATGACCTTGAGTGTTCTTGGATGGGCACTTCTAATGTAACTCTATGGCAGCACCCAAGGGGCTTGAATTCTCTAGCTCTACCCTTAGACTTGGTGGTGACATAGTGTCTCCATGAGTGACAGAACACTAAGCCGATCACGGCGCAACTAGAGAACATTACCAACCCCTACGCTCCGTATTTTCCGCTGACTGCCCCACCACCACAGAAAGCACTGAGCTGGGCTGAAACACCTGCATTTTGGAGCTGCCTTACTCAAGAAAACAAAAAAGAGGCCATGTTTGTATGTGGCTTTATTAACTCAATGATTATTATTATTATGTTTTTTACATTGTTTGCAAACTGATATGTGACACGTATTAATTCCAGGCTAAACAGGTGGGGCTCTGCCATACCTGCCCTGAATGACGGGTCACCACTGGCCTACAGATAGTAGGCATGTAGTTTTAGGCTGTGCCAAGCACTTTCTTATAAAGATGAGCTTTTCCTGTGAGGTTGGAAAAAGCTCATTTTTTTACCTTTAAAATGTACAGTAAACATTTAATCTGGGCCTTTAAAATGTACAGTAAATATTTAATCTGGACCTTTAAAATGTACAGTAAACATTTATTCTGGGCCTTTAAAATGTACAGTAAACATTTAATCTGGGTCTTTAAAATGTACAGTAAACATTTAGAAACATTTATACTGAGTGGCAGGTAGCCTAGCGGGTAGAGCGTTGGCACAGTAACCGAAAGGTTGCTGGATCGAATCCCCGAGCTGACAAGGTAAAAAGTTTGTCAAAAAATCTGTTGTTCTGCCCCTGAGATAGGCAGTTAACCCACTGTTTCCCGGGCGCCGTCGATTAAGGCAGTATCTTCTAGTAGGGTTACGTTACAGCACCTCTCTGATTCAGAGGGGTTGGGTTAAATGAGGAAGACACACCTCTCTGATTCAGAGGGGTTGGGTTAAATGAGGAAGACACACCTCTCTGATTCAGAGGGGTTGGGTTAAATGCGGAAGACACACCTCTCTGATTCAGAGGGGTTGGGTTAAATGAGGAAGACACACCTCTCTGATTCAGAGGGGTTGGGTTAAATGAGGAAGACACACCTCTCTGATTCAGAGGGGTTGGGTTAAATGCGGAAGACACACCTCTCTGATTCAGAGGGGTTGGGTTAAATGTGAGTTGAATGCATTCAGTTGTACAATTGACTAGGTATCCCCCCCTTTTCCTTTAAGATGTACAGTGGGCACATGAGGATTTCTGATACCTACCTCTGATTTCTGATACCTACCTCTGATTTCTGATACCTACCTCTGATTTCTGATACCTACCTCTGATTTCTGATACCTACCTCTGATTTCTGATACCTAGCTCTGATACCTACCTCTGATTTCTGATACCTACCTCTGATTTCTGATACCTAGCTCTGATACCTACCTCTGATTTCTGATACCTACCTCTGATACCTACCTCTGATTTCTGATAACTACCTCTGATACCTACCTCTGATTTCTGATACCTACCTCTGATACCTACCTCTGATTTCTGATACCTACCTCTGATTTCTGATACCTACCTCTGATTTCTGATACCTACCTATGATTTTTGATACCTAGCTCTGATACATAGCTCTGATACCTACCTCTGATACCTACCTCTGATACCTACCTCTGATTTCTGATACCTAGCTCTGATTTCTGATACCTAGCTCTGATTTCTGATACCTAGCTCTGATTTCTGATACCTAGCTCTGATACATACCTCTGATTTCTTGGCTCTGATACATACTTCTGATTTCTTGGCTCTGATACCTACCTCTGATTTCTGATACCTACCTCTGATTTCTTGGCTCCAATACCTACCTCTGATTTCTTGGCCCAGATACCTACCTCTGATTTCTTGGCTCCGATACCTACCTCTGATTTCTTGGCTCTGATACCTAACTCTGATTTCTTGGCTCCGATACCTACCTCTGATTTATGATACCTACCTCTGATTTCTTGGCCCAGATACCTACCTCTGATTTCTTGGCTCCGATACCTACCTCTGATTTCTTGGCTCTGATACCTACCTCTGATTTCTTGTCTCCGATACCTACCTATGATTTCTGATACCTACCTCTGATTTCTTGGCTCCGATACCTACCTCTGATTTCTTGGCCCAGATACCTACCTCTGATTTCTTGGTTCCGATACCTACCTCTGATTTCTTGGCTCTGATACCTACCTCTGATTTCTTGGCTCCGATACCTACCTCTGATTTATGATACCTACCTATTGATTTCTTGGCTCTGATACCTACCTCTGATTTCTTGGCTCTGATACCTACCTCTGATTTCTTGGCTCCGATACCTACCTCTGATTTCTTGGCTCTGATACCTACCTCTGATTTCTTGGCTCTGATACCTACCTCTGATTTCTTGGCTCCGATACCTACCTCTGATTTCTTGGCTCTGATACCTACCTCTGATTTCTTGGCTCCGATACCTACCTCTGATTTCTTGGCTCTGATACCTACCTCTGATTTCTTGTCTCCGATACCTACCTATGATTTCTGATACCTACCTCTGATTTCTTGGCTCTGATACCTACCTCTGATTTCTTGGCTCCGATACCTACCTCTGATTTCTTGGCTCCGATACCTACCTCTGATTTCTTGGCCCAGATTCTGCCACTGTGTAGAATCACAGTCCCAGCAGTTTAAAGGGTCAAACCTCTGAGAGCTGTGAAATAATCATATTCAGAGCTGCTTTGAATTAATTATCCCTCTGACATTATCATTGAGTTGAAAACATTATCCTTAGCTGAGGTTCACTTTGACTTTAACATCTAATAGTAAAATTAGATTTAGACAAGGGATGCAGTTGGTTGGATGTAAAAAGTGGATAAGTAATATTGTATAATACAGCGTTAGGTTGTGCTCTGCAGCATGCACCCATTTTCTGCCCTGGTGTTTCCGTGGTCTGACATCATCACCTGGTGTTTCCGTGGTCTGACATCATCACCTGGTGTTTCCGTGGTCTGACATCATCACCTGGTGTTTCCGTGGTCTGACATCATCGCCTGGTGTTTCCGTGGTCTGACATCATCACCTGGTGTTTCCGTGGTCTGACATCATCACCTGGTGTTTCCGTGGTCTGACATCATCGCCTGGTGTTTCCGTGGTCTGACATCATCGCCTGGTGTTTCCGTGGTCTGACATCATCACCTGGTGTTTCCGTGGTCTGACATCATCGCCTGGTGTTTCCGTGGTCTGACATCATCGCCTGGTGTTTCCGTGGTCTGACATCATCACCTGGTGTTTCCGTGGTCTGACATCATCGCCTGGTGTTTCCGTGGTCTGACATCATCACCTGGTGTTTCCGTGGTCTGACATCATCACCTGGTGTTTCCGTGGTCTGACATCATCACCTGGTGTTTCCGTGGTCTGACATCATCACCTGGTGTTTCCGTGGTCTGACATCATCACCTGGTGTTTCCGTGGTCTGACATCATCACCTGGTGTTTCCGTGGTCTGACATCATCACCTGGTGTTTCCGTGGTCTGACATCATCGCCTGGTGTTTCCGTGGTCTGACATCATCGCCTGGTGTTTCCGTGGTCTGACATCATCGCCTGGTGTTTCCGTGGTCTGACATCATCGCCTGGTGTTTCCGTGGTCTGACATCATCACCTGGTGTTTCCGTGGTCTGACATCATCACCTGGTGTTTCCGTGGTCTGACATCATCGCCTGGTGTTTCCGTGGTCTGACATCATCACCTGGTGTTTCCGTGGTCTGACATCATCGCCTGGTGTTTCCGTGGTCTGACATCATCGCCTGGTGTTTCCGTGGTCTGACATCATCGCCTGGTGTTTCCGTGGTCTGACATCATCGCCTGGTGTTTCCGTGGTCTGACATCATCGCCTGGTGTTTCCGTGGTCTGACATCATCGCCTGGTGTTTCCGTGGTCTGACATCATCACCTGGTGTTTCCGTGGTCTGACATCATCGCCTGGTGTTTCCGTGGTCTGACATCATCGCCTGGTGTTTCCGTGGTCTGACATCATCGCCTGGTGTTTCCGTGGTCTGACATCATCGCCTGGTGTTTCCGTGGTCTGACATCCTCACCTGGTGTTTCCGTGGTCTGACATCATCACCTGGTGTTTCCGTGGTCTGACATCATCACCTGGTGTTTCCGTGGTCTGACATCATCACCTGGTGTTTCCGTGGTCTGACATCATCACCTGGTGTTTCCGTGGTCTGACATCATCACCTGGTGTTTCCGTGGTCTGACATCATCACCTGGTGTTTCCGTGGTCTGACATCATCACCTGGTGTTTCCGTGGTCTGACATCATCACCTGGTGTTTCCGTGGTCTGACATCATCACCTGGTGTTTCCGTGGTCTGACATCATCACCTGGTGTTTCCGTGGTCTGACATCATCACCTGGTGTTTCCGTGGTCTGACATCATCACCTGGTGTTTCCGTGGTCTGACATCATCACCTGGTGTTTCCGTGGTCTGACATCATCACCTGGTGTTTCCGTGGTCTGACATCATCACCTGGTGTTTCCGTGGTCTGACATCATCACCTGGTGTTTCCGTGGTCTGACATCATCGCCTGGTGTTTCCGTGGTCTGACATCATCACCTGATGTTTTCGTGGTCTGTGGTCTGACAGTCAGTCACGGGTATACAGGGAGTACAGGAGGGGACTGAGGACGCACCTTTGTGGGGTCCCGTGTTGAGAATCAGTGTTGAGGAGGTAATGTTGCCTACCTTCACCACCTGGAGGCGGCCCGTCAGGAAGTTCCAGGACACAGTTGCACAGGGATGAGTTCAGACCCAGGGCCGTGAGATTTGTAATGAGATAATAGGACACTATGGTATTGAATGCTGAGCTGTAGTCGTTGAACATTATCCTCACGTATGCATTCCTTTTGTCCCGGTGGGTGAGGGCAGGTGTAATAGTTTAACTTTATGGCGTCCCCTCGCCCCGACCCGGGCGCGAACCAGGGACCCTCTGCACACATCAACAACAGTCACCCACGAAGCATCGTTACCCATCGCTCCACAAAGGCCGCGGCTTTTGCAGAGCAAGGGGAACCACTACTTCAAGGTCTCAAAGCGAGTGACGTAACCGACTGAAACGCTATTAGCGCGCACCACCGCTAACTAGCTAGCCATTTCACATCCGTTACACCAGGCTGCAGTGCAATGGTGATTGCCTTGCCCGTGAATCGGTCAGGGCGGTAGGGGAATTGGAGTTCGGTCGGGTGTGTCGGGGAGGGAGGAGGTGATACGGTTTTGGACTAGCATCTCAAAGTACTTCATGATGACGTGAGGGCTATGGGTCGGTAGTCATTCAGTTCAGTTACTTGGTAGGGGGATGATAGTGGACATCTTGAAGCAGGTGGGAATAATGGCCTGAGCTAGGGAAATATTTAAAAATGTCAGAGAACACAACAGCCAGCTGGTCTGCATATGCTCTTAGGGCACGGCTAGGGATTCCATCTGGGCCGGGCAGCATTGCGAGGGTTAACACGTTTGAATGACTTCAGTGGAGACTGTGAGTGAGCCCACGTTGTCATTGCGGGGGGGCTCTCCTCGGCAGCGCACAGTCATTGGGGGGGGGGCTCTCCTCGGCAGCGCACAGTCATTGGGGGGGGGCTCTCCTCGGCAGCGCACAGTCATTGGGGGGGGGGGGGGGCTCTCCTCGGCAGCGCACAGTCATTGGGGGGGGGGGGGGGCTCTCCTCGGCAGCACACAGTCATTGGGGGGGGGCTCTCCTCGGCAGCACACAGTCATTGGGGGGGGGGGGGGCTCTCCTCGGCAGCGCACAGTCATTGGGGGGGGGGGGGGCTCTCCTCGGCAGCGCACAGTCATTGGGGGGGGGGGGGGCTCTCCTTTGCAGCGCACAGTCATTGGGGGGGGGGGGGGGCTCTCCTCGGCAGCACACAGTCATTGGGGGGGGGGGGCTCTCCTCGGCAGCACATAGTCATTGGGGGGGGGGGGGGGCTCTCCTCGGCAGCACACAGTCATTGGGGGGGGGGGGCTCTCCTCGGCAGCACACAGTCATTGGGGGGGGGGGGCTCTCCTCGGCAGCACATAGTCATTGGGGGGGGGGGGGGGGCTCTCCTCGTCTCCTCGGCAACGCACGGTCATTGGGGGGGGGGGCTCTCCTCGGCAGCACACAGTCATTGGGGGGGGGCTCTCCTCGGCAGCACATAGTCATTGGGGGGGGGGGGGGCTCTCCTCGGCAGCGCACAGTCATTGGGGGGGGGCTCTCCTCGGCAGCACACAGTCATTGGGGGGGGGCTCTCCTCGGCAGCACACAGTCATTGGGGGGGGGCTCTCCTCGGCAGCACATAGTCATTGGGGGGGGGGGGGGGCTCTCCTCGGCAGCACATAGTCATTGGGGGGGGGGGGGGGCTCTCCTCGGCAGCACACAGTCATTGGGGGGGGGCTCTCCTCGGCAGCACACAGTCATTGTGCTCGAATCTTGAGGAAAAGGTGTTTAGCTCCTCCGGTAGGGTGGCGTTGGCGTTGGCGACCGTGTTTCCTGGCCTTCTTTTTGTAATCCGTGATCTTGCGTAAGTCATATTTTTACTGTTTAACCAAACTATTGTCCCAGTCACCTTGCCCTGTTTATAAGTAACATGTCAATTCAAGGGGCTGTATTGGCATGGGAAACATATGTTAACATTGCCAAAAGCAAGTGAAGTAGTTATAATATACAAAAGTGAAATAAACAATAAAAATGAACAGTAAACATTACACTCACAGAAGTTCCAGCATCTCTTTCAGTTTATCGACCAGGCTGCTGTCACGGTTTTTGATTTGGGAACGTTTTTCAAAGACGCTATCGGTATCACGTCATCTATGTATTTTTTGGGATGAATCCGGTGACTGAGTCGGGCGTATTCATTGATGTTATCTCCAGAGGCGACCAGGGAACCTATTCCATACCTATCGAAACAGTCTTGGAGCACGAGCCGACGCTGTACAGACCTGACCACCAGAACTTTTTCTCTACAGTTTCTTGTTTGTTGGCGAGGAGAAGCCAGACGGAGTCCACACTTGCCCGTTAGAACAAACTTCAAATACCAACAAGGACGAATACCCCAAATATCTCACAGCGACCTGTGACCCCCCCCCCCCCCCCCCCCCCCCCAGTAAACATGTCATAACAGGTGTGTCCATAACATGTTCCCTCCACCTGGTTTGAGATGCTGCCCACTGATGGATGCTGGTGTGTGTGTGTGTGTTTGTGTTTGTGTGTGTGTGTGTGTGTGTGTGTGTGTGTGTGTGTGTGTGTGTGTGTGTGTGTGTGTGTGTGTGTGTGTGTGTGTGTGTGGGGGGGGGGGGGGGGTGTGTGTGTGTGTGGGTGTGTGTGTGTGTGTGTGTGTGTGTGTGTGTGTGTGTGTATCTCCACTGGACTGGCTCAGATCCTGAGACGACTTAAACTGCATGACAATGGATTTCCCATCCCCTGTTATCCCCTGCTCTGCTGAGTAACGCAATGCTGGGAAGAACCGACAGAGTCACATCCTCTTTCACAACACATCAGAGTAGAACTTCCTGTTGGGGGATTATTGGATATGTGGGTCCCGCTTCAAAGGAACAATAACTTCTAAAGGCTTAATGACCAGGCATATCCTCTACACAGTGGGGTCTATTCCAGCACATCAGAGGGAAACATCTTCCAGGAGTTATTGTCTGAAGTAAGATATGAAGTTTCAAACATCCGATGTCTAGTTTGTGTCCACACTGGACTCCCCACTGGCTTCCCCACTGGCCTCCACACTGGCCTCCCCACTGGCCTCCACACTGGCCTCCCCACTGGCCTCCACACTGGCTTCCCCACTGGCCTCCCCACTGGACTCCACACTGGCCTCCCCACTGGCCTCCCCACTGGCCTCCCCACTGGCCTCCCCACTGGCCTCCACACTGGCCTCCCCACTGGCATCCCCAATGGCCTCCCCACTGTCCTCCCCACTGGCTTCCCCACTGGCCTCCCCACTGGCCTCCCCACTGGCCTCCACACTGGCCTCCACACTGGCTTCCCCACTGGCCTCCCCACTGGCCTCCCCACTGGCCTCCACACTGGCCTCCCCACTGGCTTCCCCACTGGCCTCCACACTGGCCTCCCCACTGGCCTCCACACTGGCCTCCACACTGGCTTCCCCACTGGCCTCCCCACTGGCCTCCCCACTGGCTTCCCCACTGGCCTCCACACTGGCTTCCCCACTGGCTTCCCCACTGGCCTCTCCACTGACCTCCCCACTGGCCTCCCCACTGGCTTCCCCACTGTCCTCCATACTGGCTTCCCCACTGACCTCCCCACTGGCCTCTCCACTGACCTCCCCATTGGCCTCTCCACTGACCTCCCCATTGGCCTCCCCACTGGCACAATGGAAGACTTTAACTGTTATGGTGCAGATATGGGGTGGTAGGGTAGCCTAGTGGTTAGAGCATTGGACTAGTAATTGCAAGTTCGAATCCCCGAGCTGACAAGTTACAAATCTGTCATTCTGCCCCTGAACAGGCAGTTAACTAGGCCATCATTGAAAATAAGAATTTGTTTCTTAACTGACTTGCCTAGTTAAATAAAGGTAAAATAAATAAATATAATGCCTTTAACTGTGCCGATTCAGACATCCCTTTAAGAGGTTTATAAACGCCCCCATTTTCACATAAAAGCCATCTGGTATAGACATTAGATTACATACCATAATGCTGCTCTGCTGTGGTGATCTGAGGGCCACGCCACGCTAGGTTAGGGCCACGCTAGGTTAGGGCCACGCTAGGTTAGGGCCACGCTAGGTTAGGGCCACGCCACCCTAGGTTAGGGCCACGCTAGGTTAGGGCCACGCCACGCTAGGTTAGGGCCACGCCACGCTAGGTTAGGGCCACGCCACGCTAGGTTAGGGCCACGCCACGCTAGGTTAGGGCCACGCTAGGTTAGGGCCACGCTAGGTTAGGGCCACGCCACGCTAGGTTAGGGCCACGCCACGCTAGGTTAGGGCCACGCCACGCTAGGTTAGGGCCACGCCACGCTAGGTTAGGGCCACGCCACGCTAGATTAGGGCCACGCTAGGTTAGGGCCACGCTAGGTTAGGGCCACGCTAGGTTAGGGCCACGCCACGCTAGGTTAGGGCCACGCTAGGTTAGGGCCACGCCACGCTAGGTTAGGGCCACGCCACGCTAGGTTAGGGCCACGCCACGCTAGGTTAGGGCCACGCCACGCTAGGTTAAGGCCACGCCACGCTAGGTTAGCTAGGACCTATCAGATCAGATAGGCTACACTTCGTGTGTTCATTACAGAA
The DNA here is from genome assembly GCF_029448725.1 of Salvelinus fontinalis. Taxonomy (NCBI): domain Eukaryota; kingdom Metazoa; phylum Chordata; class Actinopteri; order Salmoniformes; family Salmonidae; genus Salvelinus; species Salvelinus fontinalis. The sequence goes on from NC_074695.1 coordinate 199,217, forward strand.
AGTTCAGGCTTGGCCGTGGATGATGCTCTGAAGTCCTTCTGCACTCTTAGAAAAAAAAAAAGTTTCTGAGGTTAAGTATTTATTAGGATCCCCAAGGCAGTGGCTACTCTTCCTGGGGTCCAAACAATACAACAAATAAATACCTCATATACATAACACTACATAATTCAATGCATAATACAATACAAAATCTATCAAACTGTCTGTGTCTCTTCACAGTCCCCGTCGTGCAGTAAGGTGTTCTTTTATGTGGTTTTATTGCTAGCTTGAGTTACCTGGGTTACCAGAGAGTTCCATGTAGTCATGTTACCTGGGTTACCAGAGAGTTCCATGTAGTCATGTTACCTGGGTTACCAGAGAGTTCAATGTAGTCATGTTACCTGGGTTACCAGAGAGTTCCATGTAGTCATGTTACCTGGGTTACCAGAGAGTTCCATGTAGTCATGTTACCTGGGTTACCAGAGAGTTCCATGTAGTCATGTTACCTGGGTTACCAGAGAGTTCCATGTAGTCATGGCTCTATTTAATACTGTGTGTTTCCCAGCCTCTGTTCTGGACCTTGGGACTGTGAAGAGACCTCTGGTTGAATGTGTTGTGTTGTACAGACGAACTGTGTGCCAACTGCTTGAACAGACAGTTCGGTACCTTCAACACATCAACACCTCGCACAAAGTCCAATAGTGAGCTAGGCGCTCCTCAAGTTTAAACCAGGAGAGCATGACATGCATACCACTGACAGTGCAATACGTACTGCTCTGTTCTGGACCAATTGCAATTTTCCTATGTCCTTCTTTGCCGCATGTGACCACACAGCTGGGCGAGTAGTCCAGGTGCGACCTAACTAGGGCTTGTCTGGTCCTGTTTGGTCCTGTCTGGTACCGTCTGGACCTGTCTGGTCCTGTCTGGTCCTGGCTGGTCCTGTCTGGTCCTGTTTGAACCTGTCTGGGCCTGTTTGGTCCTGTCTGGTCCTGTCTGGTCCTGTCTGGTCCTGTCTGGTCTTGTCTGGGCCTGTCTGGTCCTGTCTGGTCCTGTCTGGTCCTGTCTGGACCGGTCTGGTCCTGTCTGGTCCTGTCTGGTCCTGTCTGGGCCTGTTTGGTCCTGTCTGGTCCTGTCTGGTCCTGTCTGGTCCTGTCTGGTCTTGTCTGGTCTTGTCTGGGCCTGTTTGGTCCTGTCTGGTCCTGTCTGGTCCTGTCTGGTCCTGTTTGGTCCTGTCTGGTCCTGTCTGGTCCTGTCTGGTCCTGTCTGGTCTTGTCTGGTCTTGTCTGGGCCTGTTTGGTCCTGTCTGGTCCTGTCTGGGCCTGTTTGGTCCTGTCTGACCCTGTTTGGTCCTGTCTGGTCCTGGCTGGTCCTGTCTGGGCCTGTCTAGTTCTGTCTGGACCTGTCTGGTCCTGGCTGGTCCTGGCAGAGCAAGGCCTTATCACGGACAGACTTCCCATTGAGTCTATACATTTTGACCATCTTACTATCTAGGGTTACAACCAGCAGTTTAGTCTCCTGAACGTTGCTCAATAGCCACATTATTTAGTAATAGATCTAGATTAAGTTTAGGGTTAAGTGAGTGATTTGTTCCCAAAACCTATGCTTTTAGTTTTTTGAGATATTTAAGCACCAGCCTTTTGGTAGTTACCCATTTCTAAAACTGACTGGACCTCTACGTTAAACGATTCAGTTATTTATTTTACCGTCGTAGCCGATGTGTCTACGGTTGAGTCGTCAGCGTACACAGACACACAGGCTTTATTCAAGGTCAGTGGAAGGTCATTAGTAAACACAGAAAACATAAAACAATAATGGCCCTAGCCGGCTGCCCTGCGGTACACCACACTCGACCAAATCACCGGTAACATGTGTGTCTACGATGTGTCTACGGTTGAGTCGTCAACGTACACAGACACACAGGCTTTATTCAAGGTCAGTGGAAGGGCATTAGTAAAATACAGAAAACAGTAATGAACTCAACTGATTTTGCATTAGAGAAGCTTCTAGTTGAAGACAATCCCTCTGTGTTGTATTAGATAGATAACTTTCAACCCATGATAAAGCAGAGGATGGAAATTCATAACACCTAAGTCTTTTCAGCAGTATATTATGATCAATGACCGGTCTAACAGCTCCCACAATCTCCTTACTATCAATTTATTTTAGCCAGTCATCAGTCATTTGTGTCAGTGCCGAGCATGTTGAATAGCCATTCCCTATAAGCATACTGAAAGTCTGTAAAAATAACATTGTATTTGTCAAACACGATTCTTAAAGAAAGTCGGCTGTCCCCATAGGAGAACCCTTTTTAGTTCCAGGTAAAAACCCTTTTGGGTTCCAGGTAAAAACCCTTTTGGGTTCCAGGTAAAAACCCTTTTTAGTTCCAGGTAAAAACCCTTTTAGTTCCAGGTAAAAACCCTTTTTAGTTCCAGGTAAAAACCCTTTTTAGTTCCAGGTAAAAACCCTTTTTAGTTCCAGGTAAAAACCCTATTTAGTTCCAGGTAAAAACCCTTTTTAGTTCCAGGTAAAAACCCTTTTTAGTTCCAGGTAAAAACCCTTTTTAGTTCCAGGTAAAACCCCTTTTTAGTTCCAGGTAAAAACCCATTTTAGTTCCAGGTAAAAACCCTTTTTAGTTCCAGGTAAAAACCCTTTTTAGTTCCAGGTAAAAACCCTTTTTAGTTTCAGGTAAAAACCCTTTTTAGTTCCAGGTAAAAACCCTTTTTAGTTCCAGGTAAAAACCCTTTTGGGTTCCAGGCTGTGACCAGGAGCCCCATGGGGCTGCGCACAATTGGCCCAGCGTCGCCCGGATTTGGGTTTGGCCGGGGGGGGGGATTTGATTGGCTCATCATGCTCTAGCGACTCCTTGTGGTGAGCCGGGCATCTGCAAGCTGACCTCATCTACCTCGGTCGTCAGTTGGACGGTGTTCTCCACCGAAACATTGGTGCGGCTGGCTTCCGGGGTTAAGCGAGCAGTGTGTTAAGAAGCAGCGCGGCTTGGTGGGTCATGCTTCGGGGGACACATGACCTTTTGCCTCTCCCGAGTCCGTTGGGAGAGTTGCAGCGATGAGACAAGATTGTAACTACCAATTGGATATCACAAAAAAAGGGGAGTTCTTCAAAGGGTTCTCCTATGGAACAGGCAGACAACCCTTTTAGGTTGTATAAGGCACCATTAATCCTAAAATTGTACGCATCTGGAAATATGTCAGATACTATAGGGTGTGCTTAGCCCATAATACAGCACAGAATGAGAGAACACATCATCTATCAGGGAGGAGTGATGACGCCCCCCGTCACACCACACATCATCTATCAGGGAGGAGTGATGACGCCCCCGTCACACCACACATCATCTATCAGGGAGGAGTGATGATGGCCCCCCGTCACACCACACATCATCTATCAGGGAGGAGTGATGACGCCCCTGTCACACCACACATCATCTATCAGGGAGGAGTGATGACGCCCCCCCCGTCACACCACACATCATCTATCAGGGAGGAGTGATGAAAGCTATTTTGTTTGTTTTTTGTTTGTAACTTATTTTTGTAACTTATATTGTACATAATGTTGCTGCTACCGTCTCTTATGACCAAAAATAACTTCTGGACATCAGAACAGCGATTATTCACCACGAAGTGGAAGAATAATTTTCCTTTAATGACTATGATGAGAAAGATATACTGCTCTCAGACCCAGATCCCCGTCCTTTGAGTGAAGAAAAGATGGAGGAAAAGAGGACGCAGATCGGGTATCCTTCTGAGAATCCGTAGGCGAGCGAGTAAACTCCCACTGCCTTCCGTTCTACTTGCTAACGTCCAATCATTGGAAAATAAAATTGATGACCTACGATTATGATTATCCTACCAACGGGACATTAAGAACTGTAATATCTTATGTTTCACCGAGTCGTGGCTGAACGACGACACGGATAATAAAGAGCTGACTGGGTTTTCCCTGCACCGGCAGAACAGAGAAGCTACGTCTGGTAAGACGAGGGGTGGGGGTGTGTGTCTTTTTGTCAATAACAGCTGGTGTGCGATGTCTAATATCAAATAAGTCTTGAGGTATTGCTCACCTGAGGTAGAGTACCTTATGATAAGCTGTAGACCACACTATCTACCAAGAGAGTTCTCATCTATATTATTCATAGCCGTCTATTTACCACCACAGACCAATGAAGGCACTAAGACCTCAGTCAACTAGCTGTATAAGGCCATAAGCAAACAAGAAAATGCTAATCCAGAAGCGGCGCTCCTAGTGGCCGGGGATTTTCATGCAGGCAAACTTATATCCGTTTTACCTAATTTCTACCAGCATGTCACATGTGCAATCAGAGGGGAAAAAAACTCTAGACCACGTTTACTACACACACAGATGCATACAAAGCTCTCCCCTGCTCTCCATTTGGCAAATCTGACCATAATTATATCATCCTAATTCCTGTTTACAAGCTTAAAACTAAAATAGTAAATATCAGTTACTCGCTCAATACGGAAGTGGTCAGATGACGCGGATGCTACGCTACAGGCTGGAATATGTTCCGGGATTCATCCAATGGCATTGGAGTATAACACCTCAGTCATCGACTTCATTAATAAGTGCATCGACAACGTCGTCCCCACAGTGACCGTACGTACATATCCCAACCAGAAGCCATGGATTACAGGCAACATCCACATCGAGGTAAAGGCTAGAGCTGCCACTTTCAAGGAGCGGGACACTAATCCGGACGCCTATAGGAAATCCCGCTATGCCCTCAGACGAACCATCAAAAAAGCAAAGCGTCAATATCGGATTAAGATTGAATCCTACTACACCGGCTCTGACGCTCGTCGGATGTGGCAGGGCTTGAAAACTATTACGGACTACAAAGGGAGCCCCAGATGCTAGCTGCCCAGTGAGGCGAGCCTACCAGACGAGCTAAATGCCTTTAATGCTCGCTTCGAGGCAAGCAACACTGAAGCATGCATGAGAGCACCAGCTGTTCTGGATGACTGTGTGATAACGCTTTCGGTAGCCGATGTGAGCAAGACTTTTAAACAGGTCAACATTCACAAAGCTGCGGGGCCAGATGGATTACCAGGACGTGTACTCAAAGCATGTGCGGACCAACTGGCAAGTGTCTTCACTGACATTTTCAACCTTTCCCTGACTGAGTCTGTAATACCAACAAGTTTCAAGCAGACCACCATAGTCCCTGTGCCCAAGGAAGCAAAGGTAACCCACCTAAATGATTACCGCCCTGTAGCACTCACGTCAGTAGCCATGAAGTGCTTTGAAAGGCTGGTCATTGAGGAGGAGGAGGAGGAGATTCTCTACATGCCTCACATCAACAACATCATCCCCTGGACCCTCTCCAATTTGCATACTGCCCCACAGATCCACAGATGACGCAATCTCAATCGCACTCTACACTGACTTTTTCCACCTGGACAAAAGGAACACCTATGTGAGAATGCTGTTCATTGACTACAGCTCAGCATTCAACGCCATAGTGCCCTCAAAGCTCATCACTAAGCCAAGGACCCTGGGACTAAACACCTCCCTCTGCAACTTGTTCCTAGACTAAGGGTAGGGTAGGCAACAACACATCTGATCCTCAACACTGGGGCCCCTCAGGGGTGTGTACTTAGTCCCCTGTATTCTCTGTTCACCCATGACTTCGTGGCCAAACACGACTCCAACACCATCATTAAGTTTGCCGACGATACAACAGTTTTAGGCCTGATCACCAACAACGATGAGCCAGCCTATAGGGAGGAGGTCAGATACCTGGCAGTGTGATGACAGGACAACAACCTCTCCCTCAATGTGAGCAAGACTAAGGAGCTTATCGTGGACTACAGGAAAAGGCGGGCCGAACAGGCCCCCATTAACATCAACGGGGCTGTAGTGGAGCAGGTCGAGCACCAAGTCTAGGACCAAAAGGCTCCTTAATAACACCTTCTACCCCCAAGCCATAAGACTGCTTAACAATTAATCAAATGGCCACCAGACTATTTACATTGACCTCTCCTCCTCCATTTGTTTTGTACACTGCTGCTACTCGCTGTTTATTATCTATGCATAGTCATTTCACCCCTACCTACATGTACAAATTACCTCTAAACCTGTACCCCCACACACTGACCTGGTACCGGTACCCCCTGTATATAGCCTCCACATTGACTCTGTACTGGTACACCCTGTATATAGCCTCCACACTGACTCTGTACCGGTACCCCCTGTATATAGCCTCCACATTGACTCTGTACCGGTACCCCCTGTATATAGCCTTCACATTGACTCTGTACCGGTACCCCCTGTATATAGCCTCCACATTGACTCTGTACCGGTACCCCCTGTAAATAGCCTCCACATTGACTCTGTACCGGTACCCCCTGTATATAGCCTCCACATTGACTCTGTACCGGTACCCCCTGTATATAGCCTCCACATTGACTCAGTACCGGTACACCCTGTATATAGACTCCACATTGACTCTGTACCGGTACCCCCTGTATATAGCCTCCACATTGACTCTGTACCGGTACCCCCTGTATATAGCCTCCATACTGACTCGGTACCGGTACACCCTGTATATAGCCTCCACATTGACTCTGTACCGGTACCCCCTGTATATAGCCTCCACATTGACTCAGTACCGGTACACCCTGTATATAGCCTCCACATTGACTCTGTACCGGTACCCCCTGTATATAACCTCCACATTGACTCTGTACCGGTACCCCCTGTATATAGCCTCCACATTGACTCAGTACCGGTACACCCTGTATATAGCCTTCACATTGACTCTGTACCGGTACCCCCTGTATATAGCCTCCACATTGACTCAGTACCGGTACACCCTGTATATAGCCTCCACATTGACTCTGTACCGGTACCCCCTGTATATAGCCTCCACATTGACTCAGTACCGGTACACCCTGTATATAGCCTTCACATTGACTCTGTACCGGTACTCCCTGTATATAGCCTCCACATTGACTCTGTACCGGTACCCCCTGTATATAGCCTCCACATTGACTCTGTACCGGTACTCCCTGTATATAGCCTTCACATTGACTCTGTACCGGTACCCCCTGTATATAGCCTTCACATTGACTCTGTACCGGTACCCCCTGTATATAGCCTCCACATTGACTCTGTACCGGTACCCCCTGTATATAGCCTTCACATTGACTCTGTACCGGTACCCCCTGTATATAGCCTCCACATTGACTCTGTACCGGTACCCCCTGTATATAGCCTTCACATTGACTCTGTACCGGTACCCCCTGTATATAGCCTTCACATTGACTCTGTACCGGTACCCCCTGTATATAGCCTCCACATTGACTCTGTACCGGTACCCCCTGTATATAGCCTCCACATTGACTCTGTACCGGTACCCCCTGTATATAGCCTCCACATTGACTCTGTACCGGTACCCCCTGTATATAGCCTCCACATTGACTCTGTACCGGTACCCCCTGTATATAGCCTCCACATTCCACATAACCTCGTTATTGTTATGTTATTGTGTTACTTTTTATAATTTTTTACTTTAGTTTATTTGGCAAATCTTTTCTTAACTCTTCTTGAACTGCACTGTTGGTTAAGGGCTTGTAAAGTAAAGCATTTCGCGGTAAGGTCTACACTTGTTGTATATTCAGCACATGTGACAAATAATGTTTGATTTGATTTGATGCGACAAATACAGGAGAAAGAGGACTCTCTCGCTCTCTCTCGCTGTCTCTCTCGCTCTCTCTCGCTGTCTCTCTCTCTCTCTCTCGCTGTCTCTCGCTCTCTCTCGCTGTCTCTCGCTCTCTCTCGCTGTCTCGCTCTCTCTCGCTCTCTCTCGCTGTCTCTCGCTCTCTCTCGCTGTCTCGCTGTCTCTCGCTCTCTCTCGCTGTCTCTCGCTGTCTCTCGCTCTCTCGCTGTCTCGCTGTCTCTCGCTCTCTCTCGCTGTCTCGCTGTCTCTCGCTCTCTCTCGCTGTCTCGCTGTCTCTCGCTCTCTCTCGCTCTCTCTCGCTGTCTCTTGCTTTCTCTCGCTCTCTCTCGCTCTCTCTCGCTGTCTCTTGCTTTCTCTCGCTCTCTCTCGCTGTCTCTCGCTGTCTCTCGGTCTCTCTCACTCTCTCTCGCTGTCTCGCTGTCTCTCGCTCTCTCTCGCTCTCTCTCGCTGTCTCGCTGTCTCTCGCTCTCTCTCGCTGTCTCGCTGTCTCTCGCTCTCTCTCGCTGTCTCTTGCTGTCTCGCTCTCTCTCTCGCTGTCTCTCGCTGTCTCTTGCTCTCTCTCACTCTCTCTCGCTGTCTCGCCGTCTCTCGCTCTCTCTCGCTCTCTCTCGCTGTCTCGCTGTCTCTCGCTCTCTCTCGCTGTCTCTCGCTCTCTCTCGCTGTCTCGCTGTCTCTCGATCTCTCTCGCTGTCTCTCGCTCTCTCGTCCTCTAAGTTCCCTCTGAAAATTCTTCCATGTCCCCTCTGCTTAACTTTATTAGATTGGTCTAAATGCTACGTCTAATCTAATAAAGGGAATGCAGGTTCCTTGCAGTTTTTATCCTCCCTTGCAAGTACACAATTGTTTTGTTTTGTGCATATAAACTGAGTGTGTAGACTGACCAGGTGAATCCAGGTGAAAGCTGTGAGGAGGAGACGGGTTAAAGAAGGATTTTTAAGCATTGAGACATGGATTGTGAATGTGTGCCATGCACCGTTTAGTGTCAAGAATTGTAACACTGCTGGGTTTTTCAGGCTCAACAGTTTCCCGTGTGTATCAAGAATGGTCTACCACCCAAAGGACATCCAGCCGACTTAACACAACTGTGGGAAGCATTGGAGTCAACATGGGCCAGCATCCCCGTGGAACGCTTTCGACACCTTGTAGAGTCCATGCCCCGACAAATTGAGGCTGTTCTGAGGGACGGGGACGGGGGGGCGGGGGGACGGTGGGGGTGCTACTCAATACTAGCAAGGTGTTCCTAATGTTTTACACTCGGTGTATACACTGTCTTAGAATTAAGTTAGGACAATTTACTAATTTTCATGTAGCAGAACTAGAGACAGAATAGCTTTTACAGTGAGCAGAGTGAGCAGAGTGAGCAGAGTGAGCAGTATGTGCAGAGTGAGCAGAGTGAGCAGAGTGAGCAGAGTGAGCAGAGTGAGCAGAGTGAGCAGAGGAGCAGAGTGAGCAGAGGAGCAGAGTGAGCAGAATGAGCAGAGGAGCAGAGTGAGCAGAGGAGCAGAATGAGCAGAGGAGCAGAGTGAGCCGAGTGAGCAGAGGAGCAGAGTGAGCAGAGTGAGCATAATGAGCAGAGTGAGCCGAGTGAGCAGAGGAGCAGAGTGAGCAGAATGAGCAGAGTGAGCAGAATGAGCAGAGTGAGCAGAGTGAGCAGAGTGAGCAGAGTGAGCAGAGTGAGAAGAGGAGCAGAGGAGCAGAGTGAGCAGAATAAGCAGAGGAGCAGAGTGAGCAGAATGAGCAGAATGAGCAGAGTGAGCAGAGGAGCAGAAGAGCAGAGTGAGCAGAGTGGGCAGAGTGAGCAGAGTGAGCAGAGGAGCAGAGTGAGCAGAGGAGCAGAGGAGCAGAGTGAGCAGAGGAGCAAAGTGAGCAGAGTGAGCAGAGTGAGCAGAGTGAGCAGAGGAGCAGAGTGAGCAGAGGAGCAGAGTGAGCAGAGGAGCAGAAGAGCAAAGTGAGCAGAGTGAGCAGAGTGAGCAGAGGAGCAGAGTGAGCAGAGGAGCAGAGTGAGCAGAGGAGCAGAGTGAGCAGAGGAGCAGAGTGAGCAGAGGAGCAGAGTGCGCAGAGTGAGCAGAGTGAGCAGAGTGAGCAGAGGAGCAAAGTGAGCAGAGGAGCAGTGAGCAGAGTGAGCAGAATGAGCAGAGGAGCAGAGTGAGCAGAGTGAACAGAGGAGCAGAGGAGCAGAGTGAGCAGAGTGAGCAGAGTGAGCAGAGGAGCAGAGTGAGCAGAGGAGCAGAGTGAGCAGAGGAGCAAAGTGAGCAGAGTGAGCAGAGGAGCAGAGTGAGCAGAGGAGCAGAGTGAGCAGAGTGAGCAGAGTGAGCAGAGGAGCAGAGTGAGCAGAATGAGCAGAGTGAGCAGAGTGAGCAGAGGAGCAGAGTGAGCAGAGGAGCAGAGTGAGCAGAGGAGCAGAGTGAACAGAGTGAGCAGAATGAGCAGAGTGAGCAGAGGAGCAGAGTGAGCAGAGGAGCAGAGTGAGCAGAGGAGCAGAGTGAGCAGAGGAGCAGAGTGAGCAGAGTGAGCAGAGTGAGCAGAGTGAGCAGAGTGAGCAGAGTGAGCAGAGGGAGCAGAATGAGCAGAGGAGCAGAGTGAGCAGAGGAGCAGAGTGAGCAGAGTGAGCAGAGGAGCAGAGTGAGCAGAGGAGCAGAGTGAGCAGAGGAGCAGAATGAGCAGAGTGAGCAGAGTGAGCAGAGGAGCAGAGTGAGCAGCATGAGCAGAGGATCAGAGTAAGCAGCATGAGCAGAGTGAACAGAGTGAACAGAGTGAGCAGAGTGAGCAGAGTGAGCAGAATGAGCAGAGTGAGCAGAATGAGCAGAGGAGCAGAGGAGCATATCTTATTAAGGAGCAAATCTTCTGTACTTTTCAACTAAGACTTGTAGACTTGTAGACTCGTAGACTCGTAGATTTGTTGACTTGTAGACTTGTCGATTTGTAGACTCGTAGACCCGTAGACTCGTAGATTTGTAGACTTTAGACTTGTAGACTTGTAGACTTGTAGACTCGTAGACTTGTAGACTCGGAGACTCGTAGACTTGTAGACTCGTAGACTTGTAGACTTGTAGACTCGTAGATTTGTAGACTCGTAGACTCCGTAGATTCGTGGACTTGTGGACTTGAAGATTTGTGGACTTGTAGATTTGTAGTCATCTATAAAAAAATATTCTATTCATATTCTGGATTTATTTTTCAAACATTCAGAATGCTTTGAAGTGCTGTGTGTGTGTGTGTGTGTGTGTGTGTGTGTGTGTGTGTGTGTGTGTGTGTGTGTGTGTGTGTGTGTGTGTGTGTGTGTGTGTGTGTGTGTGTGTGTGTGGGTGGTGTCGAGCATGGATTAGACGTTTTCTGCCAAGATGTATGGTGCTCCAATCATATCTCACCCAGCAGCTGCAGAGAGGAGGGAGGGAGGGAAGGAGGGAAGGAGGGAAGGGGAGTGTGTCACCATGTCAATGTGTGTGTGCATGCGGATTCCATGCCATTGTGAGCCACAGACAACGTGGCAGGAGAGAGAGAGGGAAAGAGAGAGAGAGATAGTAAGGGAGAGAGGGAGAAAGAGAGAGAGAGATAGTAAGGGAGAGAGGGAGAAAGAGCGAGTGAGCTAGTAAGAGAGAGAGGGAGAAAGAGAGAGAGAGATAGTAAGGGAGAGAGGGAGAAAGAGCGAGTGAGCTAGTAAGAGAGAGAGGGAGAAAGAGAGAGAGAGATAGTAAGGGAGAGAGGGAGAAAGAGCGAGTGAGCTAGTAAGAGAGAGAGGGAGAAAGAGAGAGAGAGATAGTAAGGGAGAGAGGGAGAAAGAGCGAGTGAGCTAGTAAGAGAGAGAGGGAGAAAGAGAGAGAGAGATAGTAAGGGAGAGAGGGAGAAAGAGAGAGAGAGATAGTAAGGGAGAGAGGGAGAAAGAGCGAGTGAGCAGAGGAGTCTTTAATCACTGAAGTGGGATCGGGGAGTTATTTTGAACCTACTGAGATTATAGGAAGAGGTTTTAATCACCTTGAAGAGAGGGAGGAGCATGGTGAAAACAGATTAGAATGACCAAACAGAGATATCCCGAGAGAGGGAGAGAGAGAAAGTCCTTGGTTTCCACTGAGAGGAGAGAGAGAGAAGAACTGACTACCAGTCCTTGGTTTCCACTGAGAGGAGAGAGAGAGAGGACCTGACTACCTCAGTCCTTGGTTTCCACTGAGAGGAGAGAGAGAGAAGAACTGACTACCAGTCCTTGGTTTCCACTAAGAGGAGAGAGAGAGAAGAACTGACTACCAGTCCTTGGTTTCCACTAAGAGGAGAGAGAGAGAGGACCTGACTACCTCAGTCCTTGGTTTACACTGAGAGGAGAGAGAGAGAGAGGAACTGACTACCTCAGTCCTTGGTTTCCACTGAGAGGAGAGAGAGAGAGGAACTGACTACCTCAGTCCTTGGTTTCCACTGAGAGGAGAGAGAGAGGAACTGACTACCTCAGTCCTTGGTTTCCACTGAGAGGAGAGAGAGAGGAAATGACTACCAGTCCTTTGTGTCCAGTGAGAGGAGAGAGAGACAAGAACTGACTACCTCAGTCCTTGGTTTCCATTAAGAGAGAGAGAGGAACTGACTACCTCAGTCCTTGGTTTCCACTAAGAGGAGAGAGAGAGAGGAACTGACTACCTCAGTCCTTGGTTTACACTGAGAGTAGAGAGAGAGGAACTGACTACCTCAGTCCTTGGTTTCCACTGAGAGGAGAGAGAGAGAGGAACTGACTAACCCAGTCCTTGGTTTCCACTGAGAGGAGAGAGAGAGAGGAACTGACTACCTCAGTCCTTGGTTTCCACTGAGAGGAGAGAGAGAGAGGAACTGACTACCCCAGTCCTTGGATTCCATGGAGAGGAGAGAGAGAGGAACTGACTACCTCAGTCCTTGGATTCCACTGCAGACAAATGTAATAAGAGCAGGCGGCAGGGAAAAAGACATGTGACTGACTGGCTGATTACTTGAATCACTTCCCCCTCCCAGCCAGCCCTTTACCCACACATTTCTCCCATTCAAGGGCACTCCCCTTCCCTCCATGCACTATATAGGGAACAGGATGGAGTTTGGGACAGAGACAATGTGTGTGGGTGCCATTGAGTAAGGTCTGTTTTATGAGATGAAATTAAAAGGTCTCTCTTGTAAAATGTATTTTTTTCTCAATGAGCATATGAAATAAAGGTTCAATTCAGTTAAGATTCAGATTACTTTATCAAACTGATATTGGGCTTCATCCCAACCCCTCTGAGACACATATATACAGGTTGGAGCAGGGGACTGTTATATACAGGTTGGAGAGGAGACTGTTATATACAGGTTGGAGCAGGGGACTGTTATATACAGGTTGGAGCAGGGGACTGTTATATACAGGTTGGAGCAGGGGACTGTTATATACAGGTTGGAGCAGGGGACTGTTATATACAGGTTGGAGTAGGGGACTGTTATATACAGGTTGGAGCAGGGGACTGTTATATACAGGTTGGAGCAGGGGACTGTTATATACAGGCTGGAGCAGGGGACTGTTATATACAGGTTGGAGAGGAGACTGTTATATACAGGTTGGAGCAGGGGACTGTTATATACAGGTTGGAGCAGGGGACTGTTATATACAGGTTGGAGCAGGGGACTGTTATATACAGGTTGGAGCAGGGGACTGTTATATACAGGTTGGAGCAGGGGACTGTTATATACAGGTTGGAGCAGGGGACTGTTATATACAGGTTGGAGTAGGGGACTGTTATATACAGGTTGGAGTAGGGGACTGTTATATACAGGTTGGAGCAGGGGACTGTTATATACAGGTTGGAGTAGGGGACTGTTATATACAGGTTGGAGTAGGGGACTGTTATATACAGGTTGGAGAGGAGACTGTTATATACAGGTTGGAGTAGGGGACTGTTATATACAGGTTGGAGCAGGGGACTGTTATATACAGGTTGGAGTAGGGGACTGTTATATACAGGTTGGAGTAGGGGACTGTTATATACAGGTTGGAGTAGGGGACTGTTATATACAGGTTGGAGTAGGGGACTGTTATATACAGGTTGGAGAGGGGACTGTTATATACAGGTTGGAGTAGGGGACTGTTATATACAGGTTGGAGTAGGGGACTGTTATATACAGGTCGGAGCAGGGGACTGTTATATACAGGTTGGAGTAGGGGGCTGTTATATACAGGTTGGAGAGGGGACTGTTATATACAGGTTGGAGTAGGGGACTGTTATATACAGGTTGGAGAGGGGACTGTTATATACAGGTTGGAGAGGTTGGAGTAGGGGACTGTTATATACAGGTTGGAGTAGGGGACTGTTATATACAGGTTGGAGCAGGGGACTGTTATATACAGGTTGGAGAGGTTGGAGTAGGGGACTGTTATATACAGGTTGGAGTAGGGGACTGTTATATACAGGTTGGAGCAGGGGACTGTTATATACAGGTTGGAGTAGGGGACTGTTATATACAGGTTGGAGCAGGGGACTGTTATATACAGGTTGGAGCAGGGGACTGTTATATACAGGTTGGAGTAGGGGACTGTTATATACAGGTTGGAGTAGGGGACTGTTATATACAGGTTGGAGTAGGGGACTGTTATATACAGGTTGGAGCAGGGGACTGTTATATACAGGTTGGAGTAGGGGACTGTTATATACAGGTTGGAGTAGGGGACTGTTATATACAGGTTGGAGAGGTTGGAGTAGGGGACTGTTATATACAGGTTGGAGTAGGGGACTGTTATATACAGGTTGGAGTAGGGGACTGTTATATACAGGTTGGAGCAGGGGACTGTTATATACAGGTTGGAGTAGGGGACTGTTATATACAGGTTGGAGTAGGGGACTGTTATATACAGGTTGGAGAGGGGACTGTTATATACAGGTTGGAGTAGGGGACTGTTATATACAGGTTGGAGAGGTTGGAGTAGGGGACTGTTATATACAGGTTGGAGAGGTTGGAGCAGAGGACTGTTATATACAGGTTGGAGAGGTTGGAGCAGAGGACTGTTATATACAGGTTGGAGAGGTTGGAGCAGTGGACTGTTATATACAGGTTGGAGAGGTTGGAGTAGGGGACTGTTATATACAGGGTGGAGCAGGGGACTGTTATATACAGATTGGAGTAGGGGACTGTTATATAGAGGTTATAGAGGTTGGAGCAGGGGACTGTTATATACAGGTTGGAGAGGTTGGAGCAGGGGACTGTTATATACAGGTTGGAGTAGGGGACTGTTATATACAGGTTGGAGTAGGGGACTGTTATATACAGGTTGGAGTAGGGGACTGTTATATACAGGTTGGAGTAGGGGACTGTTATATACAGGTTGGAGCAGGGGACTGTTATATACAGGTTGGAGCAGGGGACTGTTATATACAGGTTGGAGTAGGGGGCTGTTATATACAGGTTGGAGCAGGGGACTGTTATATACAGGTTGGAGCAGGGGACTGTTATATACAGGTTGGAGTAGGGGACTGCCAGGATTCTAACCGCTAGGCTACCTAGGAACTATGGTAACTATGGTGCTATGAGAGGATATGGTGCTATGGTAACTATGGTGCTATGAGAGCATATGGTGCTATGGTAACTATGGTGCTATGAGAGGATATGGTGCTATGGTAACTATGGTGCTATGAGAGGATATGGTGCTATGGGAACTATTGTGCTATGAGAGGATATGGTGCTATGGGAACTATGGTGCTATGAGAGGATATGGTACTATGGTAACTATTGTGCTATGAGAGGATATGGTGCTATGGGAACTATGGTGCTATGAGAGGATATGGTACTATGGTAACTATGGTGTGAGGATATGGTGCTATGGTAACTATGGTGCTATGGTGTGAGGATATGGTGCTAAGGTAACTGTGTCGCTATGAGAGGATATGGTGCTATGGTAACTGTGTTGCTATGAGAGGATATGGTACTATGGTAACTGTGTTGCTATGAGAGGATATGGTGCTATGGTAACTATGGTGCTATGAGAGGATATGGTGCTATGGTAACTGTGTTGCTATGAGAGGATATGGTGCTATGGTAACTATGGTGCTTTGAGATGATATGCTACTATGGTAACTATGGTGCTATGATATTATTTGGTACCATGGTAACTATAGTGCTATGGTAACTATGGTGCTATTTGATGATTTGGTACTAAGGTAACTATGGCTCTATGTGATGATATGGTACTATGATGCTATGAGATTATATGGCACTATGGTAACTACTATGGTAACTATGGTGCTGTGGTAACTATGGTAACTATGGTGCTATGAGAGAATAGGGTACTATGGTAACTATGGTAACTATGGTGCTGTTGTAACTATGGTGCTATGAGAGGATATGGTACTATGGTAACTATGGTGCTGTGGTAACTATGGTGCTGTGGTAACTATGGTGCTATGAGAGGATACAGTACTCTTGTGCTATGGTAACAATGGTGCTGTGGTAACTATGGTGCTGTGGTAACTATAGTAACTATGGTGCTATGGTAACGATGGTGCTATGGTAATTATGGTGCTGTGGTAACTATGGTAACTATGGGGTTATGAGAGGATATGGTGCTATGGTAATAACTATGGTGCTGTTGTAACTATGGTAACTTTGGTGATATGAGAGGATATGGTACTATGGTAACTATGGTGCTGTGGTAACTATGGCAACTATGGTGTTGTGGTAACTACGGTGCTTCATGAAGGAGTTTTCAGAAGCTGTCTTCCAATTACCACTGAAGGCTTCGTCCCAAATCACACCATATTCCCTTTATAGTGCAGGGCCCTGGGCAAAAGTAGTGCACTATATAGAAAATAGGATACCATTTGAGATGAAGCCTTAATTAACACTCATATAACAAACAGGTCCTGTGTGCCTCAGTGGGTAGAGCATGGTGCTTGCAACGCCAGGGTTGTGGGTTCGATTCCCACGTGGTCCAGTATGAAAATATATGCACTAACTACCGTAAGTTGCTCTGGATAAGAGCATCTACTAAATGAGCTAAAATGTCAACCCGAGGAGCAGCTATACTATCTTTAGGTCGATGTTATGGATGTCAAAGATGGTTGAACTAACATTCTGATCCGTTCTGTCCCTGCATTCCAGTCCGCACACACCACGGGACGAGAATAGATGAGACGCAATGACCTAAATGTAACCCGTACGCCATTCACTACGAGGACGTGCATCTAAAAGCGCTTGAGATCCATCAGTGTTATATATATAAATATTTGGACGAGCAATGTCAGAGAGGCATAGACTAAGATACAGTAGTATAGAATACAGTTGTGGCCAAAAGTTTTGAGAACGACACAAATATAAATTTTCACAAAGTCTGCTGCCTCAGTTTGTATGATGGCAATTTGTATATACTCCAGAATGTTATGAAGAGTGATCAGATGAATTGCAATTAATTGCAAAGTTCCTCTTTGCCATGCAAATGAACTGAATCCCCCCCCAAAAACATTTCCACTGCATTTCAGCCCTGCCACAAAAGGACCAGCTGACATCATGTCAGTGATTCTCTCGTTAACTTCTCTAGGGTAGGGGGCAGCATGAAATGCATGCCCAAATTAAACAGCCTGTTTCTCGTGCCCAGAAGATATGATATCATATAATTGGTACATTTGGATAGAAAACACTCTAACGTGTCCAAACCTGTTAAAATAGTGTCTGTGAGTTTAACAGAACTGATTTGGCAGGCGAAAACCTGAGAAAAATCCATTCAGGAAGTAGTTTTTTTTTTGGTTTGTAGTTTTCTATTCAATGCCATTACTGTATCCCTTGACTTAGGACTCAAATTGCAGTATCTATGCCTTCCACTAAATGTCAACAGTCTTTAGAAAGTGTTTCAATCTTGTATTCTGAAAAATGAGGAAGTAAGAGCAGTCTGAATGAGTGGACCCTAAAGTTTCACGGAGCTTTTTCTTGCGCACAACCGAATGAGTGCGTTTCTTGTTTACATTTTATATTGAAGACGTTATTGTTCGGTTGAAATAGTATCGATTATTTAGGCTAAAAACAACCTGAGGTTTGAATATAAACATCGTTTGACAAATTTCTATGAACTTTACGGATACAAGTTGGATTTTTTTGTCTTTCTGTTTTGACTGCGTTTGAGCCTGTGGATTACTGAAGAAAACGCACAAACAAAACTCAGGTTTTTGGGTATAAAGAGACTTTATCGAACAAGAGGAACATTTATTGAGTAAATGAATGTCTGCTGAGTGCAACCATATGAATATCATCAAAGGTAAGGGATTAATTTTATCTCTATTTCTAAATTGTGTAACTGTTCTATCTGGCTGGCTACTGTTTGTAATGATTTGTCTTGTGGGCTATGTTCTCATAATCGTAATGTATGCTTTCGCCGTAAAGCATTTTAAAAAATCTGACACCGTGGTTGGATTCACAAGAAGTTAATCTTTAAACCTATGTAAAATATGTTTAAAAAAAATAATTATTATAATGAGTATTTCTTTATTTGAATTTGGTGCCCAGCAGTTTCACTGGCTGTTGAAGAGGTGGGACGCTACCGTCTCACGTGCCCAAGAGAGGTTAACACAGGTGTGAGTGTTGACGAGGACAAGGCTGGAGATCACTCTGTCATGCTGATTGAGTTCGAATAACAGACTGGAAGCTTCAAAAGGAGGGTGGTGCTTGGAATCATTGTTCTTCCTCTGTCAACCATGGTTACCTGCAAGGAAACACGTGCTGTCATCATTGCTTTGCACAAAAAGGGCTTCACAGGCAAGGATATTGCTGCCAGTAAGATTGCACCTAAATCAACTATTTATCGGATCATCAAGAACTTCAAGGAGAGCGGTTCAATTGTTGTGAAGAAGGCTTCAGGGCGCCCAAGAAAGTCCAGCAAGTGCCAGAACCGTCTCCTAAAGTTGATTTAGCTGCGGGATCGGGGCACCACCAGTACAGAGCTTGCTCAGGAATGGCAGCAGGCAGGTGCGAGTGCATCTGCACGCACAGTGAGATGAAGACTTTTGGAGGATGGCCTGGTGTGAAGAAGGGCAGCAAAGAAGCCACTTCTCTCCAGGAAAAACATCAGGGACAGACTGATATTCTGCAAAAGGTACAGGGATTAGACTGCTGAGGACTGGGGCAAAGTCATTTTCTCTGATGAATCCCCTTTCCGATTGTTTGGGGCATCCGGAAAAAAGCTTACCTGGAGAAGACAAGGTGAGCGCTACCATCAGTCCTGTGTCATGCCAACAGTAAAGCATCCTGAGACCATTCATGTGTGGGGTCGCTTCTCAGCCAAGGGAGTGGGCTCACTCACAATTTTGCCTAAGAACACAGCCATGAATAAAGAATGGGACCAACACAACCTCCGAGAGCAACTTCTCCCTTTTCCAGCATGATGGAGCACCTTGCTATAAGGCAAAAGTGATAACTAAGTGGCTCGGGGAACAAAACATCGATATTTTGGGTCCATGGCCAGGAAACTCCTCAGACCTTAATCCCATTGAGAACTTGCTGTCAATCCTCAAGAGGCAGGTGGACAAACAAAAACCCACAAATTCTGACAAACTCCAAGCATTGATTATGCAAGAATGGGCTGCCATCAGTCAGGATGTGGCCCAGAAGTTAATTGACAGCATGCCTGGGCGGATTGCAGAGGTCTTGAAAAAGAAGGGTCAACACTGCAAATATTGACTCTTTGCATCAACTTCATGTATTTGTCAATAAAAGCCTTTGACACTTATGAAATGCTTGTAATTATACTTCAGTATTCCATAGAAACATCTGACAAAAATATCTGAAGACACTGAGGCAGCAGACTTTGTGGAAATTAATATTTGTGTCATTCTCAAAACTTTTGGCCACGACTTTTTTTTTTTTTTTTTTTTTTTTTTTTTTTTTCACCTTTATTTAACCAGGTAGGCTAGTTGAGAACAAGTTCTCATTTGCAACTGCGACCTGGCCAAGATAAAGCATAGCAGTGTGAACAGACAACACAGAGTTACACATGGAGTAAACAATAAACAAGTCAATAACATGGTAGAAAAAAGAGAATCTATATACAATGTGTGCAAAAGGCATGAGGTAGGCAATAAATCGAATAATTACAATTTAGCAGATTAACACTGGAGTGATAAATCATCAGATGAACATGTGCAAGAAGAGATACTGGTGTGCAAAAGAGCAGAAAAGTAAATAAATAAAAGCAGTATGGGGGGTGAGGTAGGTAAATTGGGTGGGTAGTTTACAGATGGACTATGTACAGCTGCAGTGATCGGTTAGCTGCTCGGATAGCAGATTTTTAAAGTTGTTGAGGGAGATAAAAGTCTCCAACTTCAGAGATTTTTGCAATTCGTTCCAGTCGCAGGCAGCAGAGAACTGGAAGGAAAGGCGTCCAAATGAGGTTTTAGCTTTAGGGATGATCAGTGAGATACACCTGCTGGAGCGCGTGCTGCGGGTGGGTGTAGCCATCGTGACCAGTGAACTGAGATAAGGCGGCACTTTACCTAGCATAGCCTTGTAGATGACCTGGAGCCAGTGGGTCTGACGACGAACATGTAGCGAGGGCCAGCCGACTAGGGCATACAGGTTGCAGTGGTGGGTCGTATAAGGTGCTTTAGTAACAAAACGAATGGCACTGTGATAAACTGCGTCCAGTTTGCTGAGTAGAGTGTTGGAAGCTATTTTGTAGATGACATCGCCGAAGTCGAGGATCGGTAGGATAGTCAGTTTTACTAGGGTAAGTTTGGCGGCGTGAGTGAAGGAGGCTTTGTTGCGGAATAGAAAGCCGATTCTTGATTTGATTTTGGATTGGAGATGTTTGATATGAGTCTGGAAGGAGAGTTTGCAGTCTAGCCAGACACCTAGGTACTTATAGATGTCCACATATTCTAGGTCGGAACCGTCCAGGGTGGTGATGCTAGTCGGGCGTGCGGGTGCAGGCAGCGAACGGTTGAAAAGCATGCATTTGGTTTTACTAGCGTTTAAGAGCAGTTGGAGGCCACGGAAGGAGTGTTGTATGGCATTGAAGCTCGTTTGGAGGTTAGATAGCACAGTGTCCAAGGAAGGGCCGGAAGTATATAGAATGGTGTCGTCTGCGTAGAGGTGGATTAGGGAATCGCCCGCAGCAAGAGCAACATCATTGATGTATACAGAGAAAAGAGTCGGCCCGAGAATTGAACCCTGTGGTACCCCCATAGAGACTGCCAGAGGACCGGACAACATGCCCTCCGATTTGACACACTGAACTCTGTCTGCAAAGTAGTTGGTGAACCAGGCAAGGCAGTCATTAGAAAAACCGAGGCTACCGAGTCTGCCGATAAGAATATGGTGATTGACAGAGTCGAAAGCCTTGGCCAGGTCGATGAAGACGGCTGCACAGTAATGTCTTTTATCGATGGCGGTTATGATGTCGTTTAGTACCTTGAGCGTGGCTGAGGTGCACCCGTGACCGGCTCGGAAACCGGATTGCACAGCGGAGAAGGTACGGTGGGATTCGAGATGGTCAGTGATCTGTTTGTTGACTTGGCTTTCGAAGACCTTAGATAGGCAGGGCAGGATGGATATAGGTCTGTAACAGTTTGGGTCCAGGGTGTCTCCCCCTTTGAAGAGGGGGATGACCGCGGCAGCTTTCCAATCCTTGGGGATCTCAGATGATACGAAGGAGAGGTTGAACAGGCTGGTGATAGGGGGTGCGACAATGGCGGCGGACAGTTTCAGGAATAGGGGGTCCAGATTGTCAAGCCCAGCTGATTTGTATGGGTCCAGGTTTTCCAGCTCTTTCAGAACATCTGCTATCTGGATTTGGGTAAAGGAGAAGCTGGGGAGGCTTGGGCGAGTAGCAGCGGGGGGGGCGGGGCTGTTGGCCAAGGTTGGAGTCGCCAGGAGGAAGGCATGGCCAGCCATTGAGAAATGCTTGTTGAAGTCTTCGATTATCACGGATTTATCGGTGGTGACCGTGTTACCTAGCCTCAGTGCAGTGGGCAGCTGGGAGGAGGTGCTCTTGTTCTCCATGGACTTTACAGTATCCCAGAACTTTTTGGAGTTAGAGCTACAGGATGCGAATTTCTGCTTGAAAAAGCTGGCCTTTGCTTTCCTGACTGACTGCGTGTATTGGTTCCTGACTTCCCTGAACAGTTGCATATCGCGGGGGCTCTTCGATGCTATTGCAGTTCGCCACAGGATGTTTTTGTGCTGGTCGAGGGCAGTCAGGTCTGGAGTGAACCAAGGGCTATATCTGTTTTTGGTTCTGCATTTTTTGATCGGAGCATGCTTGTCTAATATGGTGAGGAAGTAACATTTAAAGAATGACCAGGCATCCTCAACTGACGGGATGAGGTCAATATCCTTCCAGGGTACCCGGGCCAGGTCGATTAGAAAGGCCTGCTCGCTGAAGTGTTTTAGGGAGCGTTTGACAGTGATGAGGGGTGGTCGTTTGACCGCGGACCCGTGGCGGATACAGGCAATGAGGCAGTGATCGCTGAGATCTTGATTGAAGACAGCAGAGGTGTATTTGGAGGGCAGGTTGGTCAGGATAATGTCTATTAGGGTGCCCATGTTTACGGATTTAGGGTTGTACCTGGTGGGTTCCTTGATGATTTGTGTGAGATTGAGGGCATCAAGCTTGGATTGTAGGACTGCCGGGGTGTTAAGCATATCCCAGTTTAGGTCACCTAACAGAACAAACTCTGAAGCTAGATGGGGAGCGATCAATTCACAGATGGTGTCCAGGGCACAGCTGGGAGCTGAGGGGGGTCGGTAGCAGGCGGCAACAGTGAGAGACTTATTTCTGGAGAGATTAATTTTTAAAATTAGAAGTTCGAACTGTTTGGGCATAGACCTGGAAAGTATGACAGAACTTTGCAGGCTATCTCTGCAGTAGATTGCAACTCCTCCCCCTTTGGCAGTTCTATCTTGACGGAAAGTGTTATAGTTGGGTATGGAAATCTCAGAATTTTTGGTGGCCTTCCTAAGCCAGGATTCGGACACGGCAAGGACATCAGGATTGGCAGAGTGTGCTAAAGCGGTGAGTAAGGCAAACTTAGGGAGGAGGCTTCTGATGTTGACATGCATGAGGCCAAGGCTTTTTCGATCGCAGAAGTCAACAAATGAGGGTGACTGGGGACATGCAGGGCCTGGGTTTACCTCCACATCACCCGAGGAACAGAGGAGTAGTAGGATGAGGGTGCGGCTAAAGGCTATCAAAACTGGTCGCCTAGAGCGTTGGGGACAAAGAATAAAAGGAGCAGATTTATGGGCGTGGTAGAATAGATTCTGGGCATAATGTGCAGACAGGGGTATGGAGGGGCGCGGGTACAGCGGAGGCAAGCCCAGGCACTGGGTGATGATAAGAGAGGTTGTATCTCTGGACATGCTGGTCTCAATGGGTGAGGTCACCGCATGTGTGGGGGGTGGGACAAAGGGGGTATCAGAGGTACGGAGAGTGGAACTACAGGGTCCATTGCAAACCAAAACAATGATAATGAAAACTAGCCTGAACAACAGTATGCAAGGCATATTGATATTTGAGAGAGACATACAATAAGGCATAAAGTGATTGCAGGTCTTGATTGGGAGAGCTAGCTAAAACAACAGGTAAGATAACAGCAGCAATAACAGGGTGTTAGTCTAACACAGCAACAACAGGTAAAAATGGCGACGACTAGGCAGAGAGGGTCGGATTAACTACACACAGATCCTGAGTTAAAGTACAGAGCCGACAGGTAAAGCACAAATAAACAGAATGGAGTACCGTGAATTAATGGACAGTCAAGCATGCATCAGCTATGTAGCCAAGTGATCATAGTGTCCAGGGGGCAGCCGTAGATGGAGCAGAGGAGGCCTCCACTAAGCTAGCACGCGGCGTATAAAGTTAGTAGCCCGGGGGGTGGTCTGCTCAGACGGAGGGGGTCTGGCGCAGTGGCGCTAGCGCTAGCTCTTCAGCTAGCCGGCAGATGGGCCTAGCTCGAGGCTAGCTCAAGGCTAACTGGTGCTTGCTTCGGGACAGTGGTGTTAGCCAGTAGTAGCCACTCGGTTGCAGCTAGCTAGCTGTGATGATACGGTGTAATTGTCCAGAGCTTGCGTCAGGAATCCGGTGATGTGGTAGAGAGAAAGCAGTCCTATATGCTCTGGGTTGATATCGCGCTTGCAGACTTTACAGTATATACATATGAGACGAGTAATGCAAAGTATATAAACATTATTAAAGTGACGCAATATTGGCTAGTGTCCAGATCAACACTGGACACGAGGGATATTTTAAACCTAAAAATTCAAGGTTTACTTTTGTTACGATGGTCTGTAACAAAATGTAATGTGCCAATATTTTGTTGATGCGTCTTTGACGTGGCTACTAGGCCTTTGTGGAGCGATGGGTAACGATGCTTCGTGGGCGACCGTTATTGATGTGTGCAGAAGGTCCCTGGTTCGCGCCCGTGTCGGGGCGAGGGGACGGTTTAAAGTTATACTAACGTTATTCAACATTTCCACGTTTTCGTTTATCTGTTTCATGAGCTTTGATGGAAAAAAAACATAAATGAGGTCCTTTACAACATGTACGTTTATTGTCAAAATAGGGTCAGAACGACAGATTTTTTACTTGTCAGCTCTGGCATTCGATCTAGTAACCTTTCAGTTACTGGCCCAACACTCTAACCACTAGGCTACCTGCCACCCCGATGATAGCCTACACTGATGATAGCCCACACTGATGATAGCCCACACCGATGATAGCCCACACCAATGATAGCCCACACCGATGATAGCCCACACCGATGATAGCCCACACCGATGATAGCCCACACCGATGATAGCCCACACCAATGATAGCCCACACCGATGATAGCCCACACCGATGATAGCCCACACCGATGATAGCCCACACCGATGATAGCCCACACCGATGTCTCCTCGCCAGGAGAGGGCATAGTCACTCTTATCACTTGCGATAAACGTATTTAAAAGAACTACGATACTGTCATCTGTAGGATGATAATGAGATAGAACCTTTACTCCTACTGTTCACGTTGTAATGATCATCCTTTTCCAGTCAAACACCACATTTGTGACGAAGCAGAAGAATATAAAATGCTTATAAAACATTATAGACCTACATATACAGTATCTTCAATAAGTTTTCACACCCCCTTGACTTATTCCACATTTTGTTGTGTTACAGCCTGAATTCAAAATATATATATTTTTCTACACACAATAACCCATAATGACAAAGTGAAAACATGTTTTTAGACATTTATATTTTTTGAAAATTAAATACAGAAATATCTCATTTACATAGGTATTCACACCAGTTAATACATTTTAGAATCACCTGTTGCAGCGAATACAGCTGTGAGTGTTTCTGGGTGAGTCTCTAAGAGTCATTACAGCTGTGAGTGTTTCTGGGTAAGTCTCTAAGAGTGATTACAGCTGTGAGTCTTCCTGGGTAAGTCTCTAAGAGTGATTACAGCTGTGAGTCTTTCTGGCTAAGTCTCTAAGAGTGATTACAGCTGTGAGTCTTTCTGGGTAAGTCTCTAAGAGTGATTACAGCTGTGAGTCTTTCTGGGTAAGTCTCTAAGAGTGATTACAGCTGTGAGTCTTTCTGGGTAAGTCTCTAAGAGTGATTACAGCTGTGAGTCTTTCTGTGTAAGTCTCTAAGAGTGATTACAGCTGTGAGTCTTCCTGGGTAAGTCTCTAAGAGTGATTACAGCTGTGAGTCTTTCTGGATAAGTCTCTAAGAGTGATTACAGCTGTGAGTCTTCCTGGGTAAGTCTCTAAGAGCGATTACAGCTGTGAGTCTTCCTGGGTAAGTCTCTAAGAGTGATTACAGCTGTGAGTCTTCCTGGGTAAGTCTCTAAGAGTGATTACAGCTGTGAGTCTTCCTGGGTAAGTCTCTAAGAGTGATTACAGCTGTGAGTCTTTCTGGGTAAGTCTCTAAGAGTGATTACAGCTGTGAGTCTTTCTGGGTAAGTCTCTAAGAGTGATTACAGCTGTGAGTCTTTCTGGGTAAGTCTCTAAGAGTGATTACAGCTGTGAGTCTTTCTGGGTAAGTCTCTAAGAGTGATTACAGCTGTGAGTCTTTCTGGGTAAGTCTCTAAGAGTGATTACAGCTGTGAGTCTTTCTGTGTAAGTTTCTAAGAGCTTGGCACACCTGAATTATACAATATTTGCCCATTATTCTTTTCTTCAAATCAAGTCAAAGTTTATTTGTCACGTGCGCCGAATACAACAGGTGAAATTACAGTGAAATGCTTACTTACAGGCTCTAACCAATAGTGCAAAAAAGGTATTAAGTGAACAATAGGTAAGTAAAGAAATAAAAACAACAGTATAAAGACAGTGAAAAACAGTAGCTGAGGCTACATACAGTAGAGGGGCTACATACAGTAGTGAGGCTATAACAGTAGCGAGGCTATATACAATAGAGAGGCTATAACAGTAGCGAGGCTATATACAGACACCGGTTAGTCAGGCCGATTGAGGTAGTATGTACATGTAGATATGGTTAAAGTGACTATGCATATATGACGAACAGGGAGTAGCAGTAGCGTAAAGCAGGGGTTGGCCGGTGGTTCAAGATCTGTCGAATTGGTTGTTGATCATCGCTAGACATCCCTTTTTAAGTCGTGCCATTTAAGTCAAGTATTCCTCTAGGATTTTGCCTGTGCTTGTCTCCATTCCGTTTATTTTTTTTATCCTGAAAAACTCCCCAGTCCTTAGCGATTACAAGCATACCCATAACATGATGCAGCCACCACTATGAAAATATGGAGAGTGGTACTCAGTAAAGTGTTGTAATGGATTTGCCCCAAACATAACAATTTGTATTCTGGACAAAAAGTGAATTGCTTTGCCACATTTTTTCCCCAGTATTACTTTAGAGCCTTGTTGTAAACAGGATGCATGTTTTGGAATATTTTTATTCTGTACAGGCTTCCTTCTTTTCCCTTTGTCATTTAGGTTAGTATTGTGGAGTAACTACAATGTTGTTGATCCATCCTCAGTGTTCTCCTATCACAGCCATTAAACTCTGTAACTGTTTTAAAGTCGCCATTGGCCTCATGGTAAAATCCCTGAGCGGTTTCCTTCCTCACAAATCAAATTAAATTGTATTAGTCACATGCGCCAAATAAAACAAGTGTAGACCTCACAGTGAAATGCTGACTTACGAGTCCCTAACCAACAATGCAGTTTAAAAAAAAAAGATGGATAAGAATAAGAAATAAAAGTAACATGTAATTAAAGGCCATTAAAGACAACTGAGTTAGGAAGGACGCCTGTATCTTTGTAGTGACTGGGTGTATTGATACACCATCCAAAGTGTAATTATCTCACTCTGACATAAAAACTTAAATTAAAAACTTCACCTTCAGCATCATGTTGTGGGGGTGCTTTGCTGCAGGAGGGACTCGTGCACTTCACAAAATAGATGACATCATGAGACAAGAAAATTATGCGCATATATTGAAGCAACATCTCAAGACATCAGGCAGGAAGTTAAAGCTTGGTTGCAAATGGGTCTTCCAAATGGACAATGACCTCAAGCATACTTCCAATGTTCTGGCAAAATGGCTTAAGGACAACGAAGTCAAGGTATTGGAGTGGCCATCACAAAGCCCTGACCTCAATCCTATAGAAAATTTATGGGCAGAACTGAAAAAGCGTGTACGAGCAAGGAGGCCTACAAACCTGACTCAGTTACACCAGCTCTGTCAGGAGGAATGGGCCAAAATTCACCCAACTTATTGTGGGAAGCTTGTAGTCTGCATTAACAAGGACAACACACAGGTCTTTCCATCATTGTATGATTGTTTTGTGCGCAAATTAACTCAAGCTTACGGACAATGTCAAATGTGATATAGTGAAGCACCTGAGTGATTTGGTTGCGCAATTATGCAGGTACTTTCCCGAAACGGACGACACAAGCAACTGGATTTGTTATCCCTTTCATGCCCTGCCTCCAGTCCACTTACCGATATCTGAAACAAGAGAGCCTCATCGAAATTGCAACAAGCGGTTCTGTGAAAATTGAACTTGATCAGAAGCATTTCCACTGCCAGATTTGTGGATTGGGCTGCGCTCAGAGTATCCTGCCTTGGAAAATCGCGCTGTTAAGACACTGATGCCCTTTGCAACCACGTACCTACGTGAGAGTGGATTCTCAGCCCTCACTAGCATGAAAACTAAATACAGGCACAGACTGTGTGTGGAAAATGATTTAAGACTGAGACTCTCTCCAATACAACCCAACATTGTAGAGTTATTGCATAATTTCAAGCACACCCTTCTCATTAACCTGTGGTGAGTTATTCACCACTTTCGATGAACAAATTAGGTTTTATATGTAAGATGGTTAAATAAAGAGCAAAGGGGTACGGGACTATAAAATGATTGGGAACCACTGATCTAGACGATTCTGTGCTTCCAACTTTGTGGTAACAGTTTGGGGAAGGCCCTTTCCTGTTTCAGCATGACAATTCCCCTGTGCACAAAGCGTGGTCCATAAAGAAATGGTTTGTCGAGATCGGTGTGGAAGAACTTGACTGGCCTGCACAGAGCCCTGACCTCAACCCCATCGAACACCTTTGGGATGAATTGGAACGACCGACTGCGAGCCAGGCCTAATCGCCCAACATCAATGCCCAACCTCGCTCAAATTCTGAGCGATAACGGAGTGATCAAATTAATATCCAGCACCTGTATAAAGCGTGTCCATTTGGAGGACAGACCATGCCTAAAGATTTGAAGGTTTATTTAAAGCCAATCACATTATGTCCTTATGGCATACATCGTAATTGAGATGGGTATTGTGATTGTGTTAGGGTTTTGAAAGGGTTTGTTCACTGGCCCACCCCTCGTAGCCTGGTTCCTCTCTAGGTTTCTTCCTAGGTTATAATCTCCACCCGGCACAGCCAGAAGAGGACTGGCCACCCCTCATAGCCTGGTTCCTCTCTAGGTTTCTTCCTAGGTTTTGGCCTTTCTAGGGAGTTTTTTCCTAGCCACCGTGCTTCTACACCTGCATTGCTTGCTGTTTGGGGGTTTTAGGCTGGGTTTCTGTACAGCACTTTGTGACATCAGCTGATGTGAGAAGGACTTTATAAATACATTTGATTTGATCGATGTGCAGTTGTTGTGGAGTATCCTGTTACCCTTCTGTAGAGCAGTGACAGCAAATCAGATGTATTTGGCAGGCACGGTCACGGTCACAGCTTATGGCAAATTCAATTCTGTGTGTGGGTGTGTGTGTGTTACCATTTGTGTTCGTTTATATTTGTGTCTTCTGTACAATAGGCTATGTGTGTGTGTGTGTGTGTGTGTGTGTGTGTGTGTGTGTGTGTGTGTGTGTGTGTGTGTGTGTGTGTGTGTGTGTGTGTGTGTGTGTGTGTGTGTGTGTGTGTGTGTGTGTGTGTGTGTTGGTTGTGTTGTGTGTGTGTGAGTGTGTTCGTCTCTCTGTGATTGTCTTAATCTTAGCATGGTGTTGTATGTTCCATTGCCGTATTGTGTGTGCGTGTGTGTGTGTGTGTGTGGTGACAGTGGGCAGATGGCACTCTGTCTGGGGAAATCAGAGGGTAAATCTCTCCATTTAGTGGCTGTAGAGAGAGCCAGGGCTGGAGGGGAGAGATGCTCACTCAGCAGGGTGACCTGACAAGGGCCAAGGAGAGGGAGGAGGAGGAGGAGAAGCCCTATAATTCCTACCACCTATGACAGCCACACACACACACGTCTCTCACACACACACACACACACACACACACACACACACACACACACAGTCTCTCTCTCTCACACACACAGAAGGCCTGCCGTACAGGATTTTGATATTGGATGTTATATATCAGAATGTCATAAATCAGAATAACCCCCCCCCCCCCCTGTTAGTTAGCTGAGATGTGTTCTGTCACCTGTCTGTGGGAAAGGTGCCATCGATAAGGACTATAAACAAACAGCTAATTAATAAGGCAATATGGCTACTATCATTTTCAATTGTAGCATGGTTGAAATCCTGCTAGCCAATGAGACCTGTATTTCATCTAGAACAATAGTGACATGATGGAGCAGCATGTCTGTCTACAGGTGGTGTGTTCCGATCGCAGAAAAACCAAACTGATATTCTGTACCTCAAATGTGTTGTCAAGGAAACGGAGATAGGTGATGGGAGGATGTCAGAGTGAGATAGATGAAGGGAGGATGTCAGAGTGAGAGATGAAGGATGTCAGAGTGAGATAGATGGAGGGATGATTTCAGAGTGAGATAGATGAAGGGAGGATGTCAGAGTGAGATAGATGGAGGGAGGATGTCAGAGTGAGATAGACGGAGGGAGGATTTCAGAGTGAGATAGATGAAGGGAGGATGTCAGAGTGAGATAGATGAAGGGAGGATGTCAGAGTGAGATAGATGGAGGGAGGATGTCAGAGTGAGATAGATGGAGGGAGGATGTCAGAGTGAGATAGATGAAGGATGTCAGAGTGAGATAGATGAAGGGAGGATGTCAGAGTGAGATAGATGAAGGGAGGATGTCAGAGTGAGATAGATGGAGGATGTCAGAGTGAGATAGATGGAGGGAGGATTTCAGAGTGAGATAGATGGAGGGAGGATGTCAGAGTGAGATAGATGAAGGGAGGATGTCAGAGTGAGATAGATGAAGGGAGGATGTCAGAGTGAGATAGACGAAGGGAGGATGTCAGAGTGAGATAGATGGAGGGAGGATGTCAGAGTGAGATAGACGAAGGGAGGATGTCAGAGTGAGATAGACGAAGGGAGGATGTCAGAGTGAGATAGATGGAGGGATGATGTCAGAGTGAGATAGATGGAGGGAGGATGTCAGAGTGAGATAGATGGAGGATGTCAGAATGACATAGACGAAGGGAGGATGTCAGAGTGAAATAGATGAAGGGAGGATTTCAGAGTGAGATAGACGAAGGGAGGATGTCAGAGTGAGATAGACGAAGGGAGGATGTCAGAGTGAGATAGATGGAGGGAGGATGTCAGAGTGAGATAGATGGAGGGAGGATGTCAGAGTGAGATAGATGGAGGGTGTCGGAGTGAGATAGATGGAGGGAGGATGTCAGAGTGAGATAGATGGAGGGTGTCGGAGTGAGATAGACGAAGGGAGGATGTCAGAGTGAGATAGATGAAGGGAGGATGTCAGAGTGAGATAGATGAAGGGAGGATGTCAGAGTGAGATAGATGAAGGGAGGATGTCAGAGTGAGATAGATGAAGGGAGGATGTCAGAGTGAGATAGATGGAGGGAGGATGTCAGAGTGAGATAGATGGAGGATGTCGGAGTGAGATAGATGGAGGATGTCGGAGTGAGATAGATAGAGGGAGGATGTCAGAGTGAGATAGATGGAGGGAGGATGTCAGAGTGAGATAGATGAAGGGAGGATGTCAGAGTGAGATAGATGGAGGGAGGATGTCAGAGTGAGATAGATGAAGGGAGGATGTCAGAGTGAGATAGATGGAGGATTTCAGAGGGAGATAGATGGAGGATGTCAGAGTGAGATAGATGGAGGGAGGATATCAGAGTGAGATAGATGGAGGGAGGATATCAGAGTGAGATAGATGAAGGGATGATGTCAGAGTGAGATAGATGGAGGATTTCAGAGGGAGATAGATGGAGGATGTCGGAGTGAGATAGATGAAGGGAGGATGTCAGAGTGAGATAGATGGAGGGATGATGTCAGAGTGAGATAGATGAAGGGAGGATGTCAGAGTGAGATAGATGGAGGGAGGATGTCAGAGTGAAATAGATGAAGGGAGGATGTCAGAGTGAGATAGATGGAGGGAGGATTTCAGAGTGAGATAGATGAAGGGAGGATGTCAGAGTGAGATAGATGGAGGATGTCGGAGTGAGATAGATGGAGGGAGGATTTCAGAGTGAGATAGATGGAGGGAGTCAGAGTGAGATAGATGAAGGGAGGATTTCAGAGTGAGATAGATGGAGGATGTCAGAGGGAGATAGATGAAGGGAGGATATCATAGTGAGATAGATGGAGGGAGGATGTCAGAGGGAGATAGATGATGGGAGGATGTCAGAGTGAAATAGATGAAGGGAGGATGTCAGAGTGAGATATATGAAGGGAGGATGTCAGAGTGAGATAGATGGAGGATGTCGGAGTGAGATAGATGGAGGGAGGATGTCAGAGTGAGAGATGAAGGATGTCAGAGTGAGATAGATGAAGGGAGGATGTCAGAGTGAGATAGATAGATGGAGGATGTCAGAGTGAGATAGATGAAGGGAGGATGTCAGAGTGAGATAGATAGATGGAGGATGTCAGAGTGAGATAGATGGAGGGATGATGTCAGAGTGAGATAGATGGAGGGAGGATGTCAGAGTGAGATAGATGGAGGGAGGATGTCAGAGTGAGATAGATAGATGGAGGATGTCAGAGTGAGATAGATGGAGGGAGGATGTCAGAGTGAGATAGATGGAGGGAGGATGTCAGAGTGAGATAGATGAAGGGAGGATGTCAGAGTGAGATAGATGGAGGGAGGATGTCAGAGTGAGATAGATGGAGGGAGGATGTCAGAGTGAGATAGATGGAGGGAGGATGTCAGAGTGAGATAGATGAAGGGAGGATGTCAGAGTGAGATAGATTGAGGATGTCGGAGTGAGATAGATGGAGGATGTCGGAGTGAGATAGATGGAGGGAGGATATCAGAGTGAGATAGATGGAGGGAGGATGTCAGAGTGAGATAGATGGAGGATGTCGGAGTGAGATAGATGGAGGATGTCGGAGTGAGATAGATGGAGGATGTCGGAGTGAGATAGATGAAGGGAGGATGTCGGAGTGAGATAGATGGAGGGAGGATGTCGGAGTGAGATAGATGGAGGATGTCGGAGTGAGATAGATGGAGGATGTCGGAGTGAGATAGATGAAGGGAGGATGTCAGAGTGAGATAGATGAAGGGAGGATGTCAGAGTGAAATAGATGGAGGGAGGATGTCAGAGTGAGATAGATGGAGGGAGGATGTCAGAGTGAGATAGATGGAGGATGTCAGAGTGAGATAGATGGAGGGAGGATGTCAGAGTGAGATAGATGGAGGGAGGATGTCAGAGTGAGATAGATGGAGGATGTCAGAGTGAGATAGATGAAGGGAGGATGTCAGAGTGAAATAGATGGAGGGAGGATGTCAGAGGGAGATAGATGGAGGGAGGATGTCAGAGTGAGATAGATGGAGGATGTCAGAGTGAGATAGATGGATGGAGGATGTCAGAGTGAGATAGACGAAGGGAGAGACCGGAGGGGTGTGAGAGAGGAAAGGATGAAAGGGAAGGAGGCTCTGCTGTGGGGGGGCCACACAGCAGCAGAGAGGAGAGAGAGAGAGGGGTGGGGGGCTACACAGCAGCAGAGAGGAGAGAGAGAGAGGGGTGGGGGGCCACACAGCAGCGGAGAGGCGAGAGAGAGAGGGGTGGGGGGCCACACAGCAGCAGAGAGGAGAGAGAGAGAGGGGTGGGGGGCCACACAGCAGCGGAGAGGAGAGAGAGAGAGGGGTGGGGGCCACACAGCAGCAGAGAGGAGAGAGAGAGGGGTGGGGGGCCACACAGCAGCGGAGAGGAGAGAGAGAGAGGGGTGGGGGGCCACACAGCAGCGGAGAGGAGAGAGAGAGAGGGGTGGGGGGGGCCACACAGCAGCAGAGAGGAGAGAGAGAGAGGGGTGGGGGGCCACACAGCAGCGGAGAGGAGAGAGAGAGAGAGAGAGAGGGGTGGGGGGCCACACAGCAGCAGAGAGGAGAGAGAGAGAGGGGTGGGGGGCCACACAGCAGCAGAGAGGAGAGAGAGAGAGGGGTGGGGGGCCACACAGCAGCAGAGAGGAGAGCGAGAGGGGTGGGGGGGGCCACACAGCAGCAGAGAGGAGAGAGAGAGAGGGGTGGGGGGGGCCACACAGCAGCAGAGAGGAGAGAGAGAGAGGGGTGGGGGGGCCACACAGCAGCAGAGAGGAGAGAGAGAGGGGTGGGGGGCCACACAGCAGCGGAGAGGAGAGAGAGAGAGGGGTGGGGGGGGCCACACAGCAGCAGAGAGGAGAGAGAGTGAGGGGTGGGGGGCTACACAGCAGCAGAGAGGAGAGAGAGAGAGGGGTGGGGGGCCACACAGCAGCAGAGAGGAGAGAGAGAGAGGGGTGGGGGGGGGGGGGGCTACACAGCAGCAGAGAGGAGAGAGAGAGAGGGGTGGGGGGCCACACAGCAGCGGAGAGGAGAGAGAGAGAGGGGTGGGGGGCCACACAGCAGCGGAGAGGAGAGAGAGAGGGGTGGGGGGCCACACAGCAGCAGAGAGTAGAGAGAGAGGGGTGGGGGGCCACACAGCAGCGGAGAGGAGAGAGAGTGAGGGGTGGGGGGCCACACAGCAGCAGAGAGGAGAGAGAGGGGTGGGGGGCCACACAGCAGCGGAGAGGAGAGAGAGTGAGGGGTGGGGGGCCACCCAGCAGCGGAGAGGAGAGAGAGAGAGGGGTGGGGGGGGGGACACACAGCAGCAGAGAGGAGAGAGAAAGAGGGGTGGGGGGCTACACAGCAGCAGAGAGGAGAGAGAGGGGTGGGGGGGGCTACACAGCAGCAGAGAGGAGAGAGAGAGGGGTGGGGGGGCCACACAGCAGCAGAGAGGAGAGAGAGAGGGGTGGGGGGGCCACACAGCAGCAGAGAGGAGAGAGAGAGAGGGGTGGGGGGCCACACAGCAGCAGAGAGGAGAGAGAGAGAGGGGTGGGGGGCCACACAGCAGCGGAGAGGAGAGAGAGAGAGAGAGGGGTGGGGGGCCACACAGCAGCAGAGAGGAGAGAGAGAGATGGGTGGGGGGCTACACAGCAGCAGAGAGGAGAGAGAGAGGGGTGGGGGGCCACCCAGCAGCAGAGAGGAGAGAGAGGGGTGGGGGGGCCACACAGCAGCAGAGAGGAGAGAGAGGGGTGGGGGGGGCCACCCAGCAGCAGAGAGGAGAGAGAGTGGTGGGGGGGCCACACAGCAGCAGAGAGGAGAGAGAGAGAGGGGTGGGGGGCCACACAGCAGCAGAGAGGAGAGAGAGAGAGGGGTGGGGGGCCACACAGCAGCAGAGAGGAGAGAGAGAGAGAGAGGGGTGGGGGGCCTACACAGCAGCAGAGAGGAGAGAGAGAGAGGGGTGGGGGGCCACACAGCAGCAGAGAGGAGAGAGAGGGGTAGGGGGGGCCACACAGCAGCAGAGAGGAGAGAGAGAGCGGGGTGGGGGGCTACACAGGAGCGGAAGATTTTAGTTTATTATCCGTTGAGACTTATTTGTATTTGTTTTGTTTTTAATTTCCTTCATTGATGGAGTATCATGCGTCACATTTGTAACACTATAGATTAGAAAGGCTGTCGTGTTGTTTTACGAGTCGACCTGTCGTCAAGAGGAAAAAATCTTTCGGGGTGTTTGATGGTGCTAATAGCATCCCTGCGGTTGCCACTAGTGAGCAGAGGATGCTGCTGCTGCCTTGACAACGCTCTGACGATCAGGGAGGGCAATCCCGACTGCCTTACCCCACTCTCTCAACCGTTTAACCTACATTATCTAACCTATATATATTTTTGTGTAGTCTAGCTGTCTGTTCCTTCGGCGGCGGACAGAACAGCCGAGGAGTGCTTTAGGAGTACAGCCTTAACCGTGTGGCTCGGTCCCATCGTCTAGGTGCTTATTCCGTCGCGATTGGGGGAATTCTGTCTCCCGTTCGTTTTTTTTAATGACTGGATTTGTGTTTTGCTGCGCGATGTACATGGATAAAACCAGTGTGGTCCGGGGTAAGTCGATGTGGATTCATTTATTTCGCCATCGTCCGTTGTTCCCGTGCGTTATCTGTTTGTTTCCCAATGAAATAGCGCAGTTAATGATCGGAGACCGACATAGCCGCAGTGGACGTGTGTTAGCCTGCATGTAGTAATGCATCGAGGTCGAGCTCGTCCACCAGACAGATGGACGAGGGAGCATAGCCACCATCCACCCACATCACTATAGGTGATGTGATGTTTCACTGCAGGCAACAGTGAAAACTGTGTCAATGATTTATGGACTGCACACGTTCATTTATAATATGAGAAGTAATCTATTGTTAGTAACCTACAATGTGTATATGCTAGTGGACATATTTGGATAAATGACATGTCTATATGTGATCAATATGTTGGTGTATCCATTCAAGGACAATCATCCAGGACACAATGAATGGGGTAACACTGGGTAATGCTATATGTAAAAAAGGATGTGAGAAATAGGCTATGACAAGCCTACGGTTGCAACATTAGCTCAATACTCTAGTAAAACACACCGTGCTGTGTCTTTCAAAGGGAATTCTAGGCTTCTATGTGTGTATGTATTGGGTGCAAGCTGGTTTCAGGCTGGTCTCAGGCTGGTCTCAGGCAGATAACAGGCTGGTATCAGGCTGGTCTCAGGTTGGTCTCAGGCTGGTCTCAGGTTGGTCTCAGGCTGGTCTCAGGTTGGTCTCAGGCTGGTCTCAGGCTGGTCTCAGGTTGGTCTCAGGTTGGTCTCAGGCTGGTATCAGGCTGGTCTCAGGCAGATATCAGGCTGGTCTCAGGCTGGTCTCAGGCTGGTCTCAGGCTGGTCTCAGGCTGGTATCAGGCTGGTCTCAGGCAGATATTAGGTTGGTCTCAGGCTGGTCTCAGGCAGATATCAGGCAGGTCTCAGGCTGGTCTCAGGCTGGTCTCAGGCAGATATCAGGCAGGTCTCAGGTTGGTCTCAGACAGATATCAGGCTGGTCTCAGGCTGGTCTCAGGCTGGTCTCAGGCAGATATCAGGCTGGTCTCAGGCTGGTCTCAGGCAGATAACAGGTTGGTCTCAGGCTGGTCTCAGGCTGGTCTCAGGCTGGTCTCAGGCGGGTCTCAGGTAGATATCAGGCTGGTCTCAGGCTGGTCTCAGGCAGATAACAGGTTGGTCTCAGGCTGGTCTCAGGCTGGTCTCAGGCTGGTCTCAGGCGGGTCTCAGGTTGGTCTCAGGCTGGTATCAGGCTGGTCTCAGGCAGATCTCAGGCTGGTATCAGACTGGTCTCAGGCTGGTCTCAGGCTGGTCTCAGGCAGATATCAGGCTGGTCTCAGGCTGGTATCAGGCTGGTATCAGGCTGGTATCAGGCTGGTCTCAGGCTGGTCTCAGGCAGGTATCAGGCTGGTCTCAGGCTGATCTCAGGCCGGTCTCAAGCTGGTCTCAGGCTGGTTTCAGGCAGATATCAGGCTAGTCCCAAACTGGTCTCAGGCTGGTCTCAGGCTGGTCTCAGGCTGGTCTCAGGTTGGTCTCAGGCTGGTCTCAGGCTGGTCTCAGGTTGGTCTCAGGTTGGTCTCAGGCTGGTATCAGGCTGGTCTCAGGCAGATATCAGGCTGGTCTCAGGCTGGTCTCAGGCTGGTCTCAGGCTGGTCTCAGGCTGGTCTCAGGCGGGTCTCAGGTTGGTCTCAGGCTGGTATCAGGCTGGTCTCAGGCAGATATTAGGCTGGTCTCAGACTGGTCTCAGGCTGGTCTCAGGCAGATATCAGGCAGGTCTCAGGCTGGTCTCAGGCTGGTCTCAGGCAGATATCAGGCTGGTCTCAGGTTGGTCTCAGACAGATATCAGGCTGGTCTCAGGCTGGTCTCAGGCTGGTCTCAGGCAGATATCAGGCAGGTCTCAGGCTGGTCTCAGGCTCGTCTCAGGCAGGTATCAGGCTGGTCTCAGGTTGGTCTCAGACAGATATCAGGCTGGTCTCAGGCTGGTCTCAGGCTGGTCTCAGGCAGATATCAGGCTGGTCTCAGGCTGGTCTCAGGCAGATAACAGGTTGGTCTCAGGCTGGTCTCAGGCTGGTCTCAGGCTGGTCTCAGGCGGGTCTCAGGTTGGTCTCAGCCTGGTATTAGGCTGGTCTCAGGCAGATCTCAGGCAGGTATCAGACTGGTCTCAGGCTAGTCTCAGGCTGGTCTCAGGCAGGTATCAGACTGGTCTCAGGCTGGTATCAGGCTGGTATCAGGCTGGTCTCAGGCTGGTCTCAGGCAGGTATCAGGCTGGTCTCAGGCTGATCTCAGGCCGGTCTCAGGCCGGTCTCAGGCTGGTCTCAGGCAGATATCAGGCTGGTCTCAGGCTGGTCTCAGGCTGGTCTCAGGCCGGTCTCAGGCTGGTCTCAGGCAGATATCAGGCTGGTCTCAGGCTGGTTTCAGGCTGGTCTCAGGCTGGTCTCAGGCTGGTCTCAGGCTGGTATCAGGCTGGTCTCAGGCTGGTCTCAGGCTGGTTTCAGGCTGGTATCAGGGTGGTCTCAGGTTGGTATCAGGCTGGTCTCAGGCCGGTCTCAGGCTGGTCTCAGGCTGGTTTCAGGCTGGTATCAGGGTGGTCTCAGGTTGGTATCAGGCTGGTCTCAGGCCGGTCTCAGGCTGGTCTCAGGCTGGTCTCAGGCAGATATCAGGCTGGTCTCTCTCTGTATGTACATGAAGGTCATACTTTAATGCTGTGTCAATCTGTGTGTGCACTATTGTTAGGTGTGTGTGTGTGTTATGCGTGTGTTCTGCGTGTGTGTTCTGCGTGTGTTCTGCGTGTGTGTTCTGCGTGTGTGTTCTGCGTGTGTATGCGTGTGTGTTCTGTGTGTGTGAGTGTGTGTTTGGTATGGCAAGGGCTGTATCATTTGATTTGTAAGCTGACTGATTTCAGCAGGTCTGAGTGTGTGTGTAGGTCTGTGTGTGTGTGTGTGTACGTGTGTGTGTGTACGTGTGTATATTCGTGGCTGTGTGTGATATGATTGATGTATTTCCATAGAGCCAGTCTTATAGTTTACTCAACGTTAGTGTGTTATCAACCCACTGAACCTCTGTGACAGGCTGTACTAGTGATGTGACAGGCTGTACTAGTGGTGTGACAGGCTGTACTAGTGGTGTGACAGGCTGTACTAGTGATGTGACAGACTGTACTAGTGGTGTGACAGACTGTACTAGTGATGTGACAGACTGTACTAGTGGTGTGACAGGCTGTACTAGTGATGTGACAGACTGTACTAGTGATGTGACAGACTGTACTAGTGGTGTGACAGACTGTACTAGTGGTGTGACAGACTGTACTAGTGATGTGACAGACTGTACTAGTGGTGTGACA
The DNA here is from genome assembly GCF_029448725.1 of Salvelinus fontinalis. NCBI lineage: Eukaryota > Metazoa > Chordata > Actinopteri > Salmoniformes > Salmonidae > Salvelinus > Salvelinus fontinalis. The sequence continues at coordinate 237,897 of NC_074695.1, forward strand.
GACTGTACTAGTGGTGTGACAGGCTGTACTAGTGGTGTGACAGGCTGTACTAGTGGTGTGACAGACTGTACTAGTGGTGTGACAGACTGTACTAGTGATGTGACAGACTGTACTAGTGGTGTGACAGACTGTACTAGTGGTGTGACAGACTGTACTAGTGATGTGACAGACTGTACTAGTGGTGTGACAGACTGTACTAGTGGTGTGACAGGCTGTACTAGTGGTGTGACAGGCTGTACTAGTGGTGTGACAGGCTGTACTAGTGGTGTGACAGGCTGTACTAGTGGTGTGACAGGCTGTACTAGTGTTGTGACAGACTGTACTAGTGGTGTGACAGACTGTACTAGTGGTGTGACAGACTGTACTAGTGATGTGACAGACTGTACTAGTGGTGTGACAGACTGTACTAGTGGTGTGACAGACTGTACTAGTGGTGTGACAGGCTGTACTAGTGGTGTGACAGGCTGTACTAGTGGTGTGACAGGCTGTACTAGTGGTGTGACAGACTGTACTAGTGGTGTGACAGTCTGTACTAGTGGTGTGACAGGCTGTACGAGTGGTGTGACAGGCTGTACTAGTGGTGTGACAGTCTGTACTAGTGGTGTGACAGGCTGTACTAGTGGTGTGACAGACTGTACTAGTGGTGTGACAGTCTGTACTAGTGGTGTGACAGGCTGTACGAGTGATGTGACAGACTGTACTAGTGGTGTGACAGTCTGTACTAGTGGTGTGACAGGCTGTACTAGTGGTGTGACAGGCTGTACTAGTGGTGTGACAGACTGTACTAGTGGTGTGACAGACTGTACTAGTGGTGTGACAGGCTGTACTAGTGATGTGACAGGCTGTACTAGTGGTGTGACAGACTGTACTAGTGGTGTGACAGACTGTACTAGTGATGTGACAGACTGTACTAGTGGTGTGACAGGCTGTACTAGTGATGTGACAGACTGTACTAGTGGTGTGACAGGCTGTACTAGTGATGTGACAGGCTGTACTAGTGGTGTGACAGGCTGTACTAGTGGTGTGACAGGCTGTACGAGTGGTGTGACAGGCTGTACTAGTGGTGTGACAGACTGTACTAGTGATGTGACAGACTGTACTAGTGGTGTGACAGGCTGTACTAGTGGTGTGACAGACTGTACTAGTGATGTGACAGACTGTACTAGTGATGTGACAGGCTGTACTAGTGGTGTGACAGGCTGTACTAGTGATGTGACAGACTGTACTAGTGGTGTGACAGACTGTACTAGTGATGTGACAGGCTGTACTAGTGATGTGACAGGCTGTACTAGTGGTGTGACAGGCTGTACTAGTGGTGTGACAGACTGTACTAGTGGTGTGACAGGCTGTACTAGTGGTGTGACAGACTGTACTAGTGATGTGACAGACTGTACTAGTGGTGTGACAGGCTGTACTAGTGGTGTGACAGACTGTACTAGTGATGTGACAGACTGTACTAGTGGTGTGACAGGCTGTACTAGTGGTGTGACAGGCTGTACTAGTGGTGTGACAGGCTGTACTTGTGATGTGACAGACTGTACTACAGGGAGCTCTTGGAATGGAATACAGGGAGCTCTAGGAATGGAATACAGGGAGCTCTAGGAATGGAATACTGGGAGCTCTGAGAATGGAATACAGGGAGCTCTTGGAATGGAATACAGGGAGCACTATGAATGGAATACAGGCAGCTCTTGGAATGGAATACAGGGAGCTCTTGGAATGGAATACAGGGAGCACTATGAATGGAATACAGGCAGCTCTTGGAATGGAATACAGGAAGCTCTTGGAATGGAATACTGGGAGCTCTAGGAATGGAATACAGGGAGCTCTAGGAATGGAATACAGGGAGCTCTTGGAATGGAATACAGGGAGCACTGTGAATGGAATAAAGGGAGCTCTTGGAATGGAATACAGGGAGCTCTTGGAATGGAATACAGGGAGCTCTTGGAATGGAATACAGGGAGCTCTAGGAATGGAATACAGGCAGCTCTTGGAATGGAATACAGGGAGCTCTTGGAATGGAATACAGGGAGCTCTTGGAATGGAATACAGGGAGCTCTTGGAATGGAATACAGGGAGCACTATGAATGGAATACAGGCAGCTCTTGGAATGGAATACAGGGAGCTCTTGGAATGGAATACAGGGAGCTCTTGGAATGGAATACAGGGAGCTCTAGGAATGGAATACAGGGAGCTCTTGGAATGGAATACAGGGAGCTCTTGGAATGGAATACAGGGAGCACTTGGGGGGGTAAAATAAATAAATAAGAAAAGGGGGTAAAATAAATAAATAATAATAATAAAAAAGAATACCTCACAATCCAATGCTGACTGTATTATCTCCCAAGAGAATTCTCTTCGGTTATTGTCACAGCCGTGTATATCCTCCTTCAAGCCGATACCACTACGGCCCTCAAGGAACTTCACTGGACTTTATGCAAACTGGAAACCATATATCCTGAAGCTGCATTTATTGTAGCTTGGGATTTTAACAAAGAAAATTTGAGGAAAAGGCTACCTAAATTCTGTCAGCATATCGACTGTAGTACTCGCGCTCGGAAAACATTCGACCATTGTTACTCTAACTTCCGCAATGCATTCAAGGCCCTCCCCCGCCCTCCTTTCGGCAAATCTGACCACGACTGCATTTTTCTCCTCCCTTCCAATAGGCAGAATCTCAAACAGGAAGTACCTGGGCTAAGGACAATTCAACGCTGGCTGGTCTGACCAATCGGAATCATGCGGAATGGGATATGTTTTGGGTAGCTTCCGAGAATAATATTGACTTGTACACTGAGATGGTTACTGAGTTTATCAAGAAGTGTATAGGAGATGTTGTACCCATTGTGACTATTAAAACGTACCCCTAACCAGAAACCATGGATAGATGGCAGCATTCACACAAAACTGAAAGCGCGAACCACCACATTTAACCATGGCAAAGTGACTGGGAATATGGCAGAATATTAACCTAGTAGTCTGTTTGCCTCAGTAAGGCAATCAAACAGGCAAAACATCAGTATAGAGACAAAGTGGAGTCGCAATTCAACGGCTCGGAAACAATATGTATGTGTCAGGGTCTACAGACAATCACGGACTACAAAAGGAAAACCAGCAACGTCGCGGACATGAACGTCTTGCTTCCGGACAAGCTGTGGGCTCTCCTTCTCTGTGGCCGACGAGAGTAAGACATTTAAACGTGTTAATCCTCGCAAGGCTGCCAGCCCAGAAGGCATCCCTACACGCGTCCTCAGAGCATGCGCAGACCAGCTGGCTGGCGTGTTTACGGACATATTCAATCTCTCCCTATCCCAGTCTGCTGTTCCCACATGCTTCAAGAGGGCCACCATTGTTTCTGTACACAAGAATGCAAAGATAACTGAACTAAATGACTATCGCCCCGTAACACTCACTTCTGTCATCGTGAAGTTCTTTGAGAGACAAGTCAAAGATCATATCACTTCCTACCGTACCTTTCACCCTCAACCCACTGAAAATTGCTTACCGCCTCAATAGGTCCACAGATGATGCAATCGCCAACACCCTGCACACTGACCTATCCCATCTGGACAAGAAGAATACCTATATGAGGAATACCTATGTAAGAATGCTGCTCAATAACTACAGCTCAATATTCAACACCATAGTACCCTCCAAGCTCATCATTAGGCTTTAGGCCCTGGGACTGAACCCCGTCTTGTGCAACTGGGTCCTGGACTTCCTGACGGGCCGCCCCCCAGGTGGTGAAGGTAGGAAACAACAGCTCCACTTCGCTGATCCTCAACAATGGGGCCCCACAAGGGTGCGTGCTCAGCCCCCTCCTGTACTCCCTGTTCACCCATGACTGCGTAGCCATGCACGCCTCCAACTCAATCATCAAGTTTGCAGACGACACTACAGTAGTAGGCTACAAGGGGGAGGTGAGGGCTCTGGCAGAGTGTGGTGTCAGGAAAATAACCTCTCACTCAACGTCAACTGAACAAAGGAGATGATCGTGGACTTCAGGAAACAGCAGAGGGAGCACCCCCCTATCCACATCGACGGGACAGCAGTGAAGGTGGAAAGTTTTAAGTTCCTCGGCGTACACATCACTGACGAACTGAAATGGTCCACCCACGCAGACAGATTGGCAAAGAAGGCGCAAGAGCGCCTCTTCAACCTCAGGAGGCTGAAGAAAATTGGCTTGTCACCTAAAACCCTGATGAACTTTTACAGATGCACAATTGAGAGCATCCTGTCGGACTGTATCACCGCCTGGTACTGTAACTGCACCGTCCGCAACCGCAGGGCTCTCCAGAAGGTGGTGCGGTTTGCACAACGTATCACCGGGGGAAAACTACTTGCCCTCCAGTACACCTGGAGCACCCAATGTCACAGAAAGGCCAAGAAGATCTCAAGGACGACATCCACCCGAGCCACTGCCTGTTCACCCCGCTATCATTCCAGGATTTTGCCTGTGCTTATCTCCCTCCCATTTCTTTTTATCCTGAAAAACTCTCCAGTATTTGCCAATGTCAAGGATACCCATAACATGATGCAGCTAACACTTTGCTTGAAAATAAGGAGGCAGTTACTTAATGATGTGTTGTGTTGGATTTGCCCCAAACAAAATGCTTTGCATTTAGGCCAAATCGTGTATTCTTTTGCTGTGTTTTTCTGCAGTATTACTGTAGTGCCTTGTTGCATACAGTTCCGCGTTCTGCCAGAACCCAATTCATTGCTTTTCTGCTCGAATCGCTCATAGAAACTATCCAAGTCTTGTCGCTGCCGTTCCAGTCGTTGATATACGGGTACAGCAGACACGCATATACATCACTTTGTTTTTGCGGAACACAGAATGTTTTTGCGGAACATGGAAGAGTGCGTCAGTTTCATTCAAAAAATTCCATCATAGGTCATGAGCAAAAAGCTAACATGGTGGCAGTCTAAATGTCACGCCCGTAGAGAGCTTTTTATGTCTCTATTTTGGTTTGGTCAGGGTGTGATTTGGGTGGGCATTCTATGTTCCTTTTTCTATGATTTGTATTTCTGTGTGTTTGTCCGGGTATGGTTCTCAATCAGAGGCAGCTGTCTATCATTGTCTCTGATTGAGAACCATACTTAGGTTGCCTTTCCCCACTGATGCTTTGTGGGTAGTTATTTTCTGTTTTGTGTTTCTGCACCTAACAGGACTGTTTCGTTCCTTCTCTTTGTTATTTTTGTATTTAGTGTTCAGTTGAAAGAAAAGTATGAACACTTACCACGCTGCGCTTTGGTCCACCTCTTCTTCAACAGACGATCGTTACACTAAATGAGTTGCTAACTGTTCTTTGTCATTTATTTAAAGGCATTTAATCCACGTAGTTTCCCCTGGACCTGATTGATGAGCTGACAGTCATCATTGCCACGAAAATGGCAACCTCTGTTTACCTAGGTAGCATTAATTAGGTATTTCCAAATCTCCCCTTTTGTCTTTTACTTTTGCATTGTACATGCTGATATTCAACCTCCGTTGTCCATTCAACACCAGATCTATCCGTGAGCTGTTAAATGTCTTCAGAACTATCTTGCTTTGGATGAGACATCGTTTTCCCCATGCTGGTTCAGTGCTATAGGCTAGTTGTTCAAGTCTCACTAACTAGCTCTTGTCCACACACGCTGTCTGTCGCTGGTGGATGAACAGCAGGCAGGGGAAGCAGTAGAGTCGGCTGCTAGCAGCACAGCCTCGGTCTGTTGATACTACTCAGATTTTTTTTTTTTTTTTTTCCTTTGATGTAGGTCGCTCAGGTGTTGGTCTTCCATATTTCATCGCCCCGTGTTTCTCTAGGGAATCCAACGTTGAAAACGGTTTCAGATGACATATGTCATCCTGATCAGCTTCCTGTAGCTAGCTGTAAAACGGAACCGCCAAAAGGCGACAGATGACGTGTGACGATCCCTGCCTATCCTCCGGCCTATCCTCCGGCCTATCCTCCGGCCTATCCTCCTGCCTATCCTCCGGCCTATCCTCCCACCTGTCCTCCCGCCTATCCTCCCACCTAACCTCCCGCCTATCCTCCGGCCTATCCTCCGGCCTATCCTCCCGCCTGTCCTCCCGCCTATCCTCCCACCTATCCTCTAGCCTATCCTCCCGCCTATCCTCCTGCCTATCCTCCCGCCTATCCTCCAGCCTATCCTCCCGCCTATCCTCCCGCCTATCCTCCAGCCTATCCTCCCGCCTATCCTCCCGCCTATCCTCCTGCCTATCCTCCCACCTATCCTCCGGCCTATCCTCCGGCCTATCCTCCCGCCTATCCTCCCACCTATCCTCCGGCCTATCCTCGGGCCTATCCTCCCGCCTATCCTCCGGCCTGTCCTCCGGCCTATCCTCCCACCTATCCTCCCACCTATCCTCCCGCCTATCCTCCTGCCTATCCTCCCACCTATCCTCCGGCCTATCCTCCGGCCTATCCTCCCGCCTATCCTCCCGCCTATCCTCCGGCCTATCCTCGGGCCTATCCTCCCGCCTATCCTCCCGCCTATCCTCCTGCCTATCCTCCCACCTATCCTCCGGCCTATCCTCCGGCCTATCCTCCCGCCTATCCTCCGGCCTGTCCTCCGGCCTATCCTCCCGCAGTTATATTTTCATTCATTTTCACAGGGTTAGTCACGGCCTACCCTGCCTACCTTGATCTGACAGCACTGTAAGCTATAAGACTAACTGTGTAAGCTATAGTACTAACTGTAAACTATAGGCCTAACTGTAAGCTATAGGACTAACTGTAAGCTATAAGACTAACAGTAAGCTATAGGACTAACTGTAAACTATAGGCCTAACCTTAAGCTATAGGACTAACTGTAAGCTATAGGACTAACTGTACGCTATAGGCCTAACTGTAAGCTATAGGACTAACTGTGTAAGCTATAGGACTAACTGTAAGCTATAGGCCTAACTGTAAGCTATTGGACTAACTGTTAGCTATAGGACTAACTGTTAGCTATAGACCTAACTGTTAGCTATAGGACTAACTGTAAGCTATAGGACTAACTGTAAGCTATAGGACTAACTGTAAGCTATAGGACTAACTGTAAGCTATAGGACTAACTAAGCTATAGGACTAACTGTAAACTATAGGACTAACTGTAAGCTATAGGACTAACTGTAAACTATAGGACTAACTGTAAGCTATAGGACTAACTGTAAACTATAGGACTAACTGTAAGCTATAGGACTAACTGTAAACTATAGGACTAACTGTAAACTATAGGACTAACTGTAAGCTATAGGACTAACTGTAAGCTATAGGACTAACTGTAAACTATAGGCCAACTGTGTAATACACTTTATACTATGGTTATACCGTTTTTATAAACAAATGAATGAGGTATCATAAATGCTATATACAGACACCGGTTAGTCGGGCTAATTGAGGTAGTATGTACATGTAGGTATGATTAAAGTGACTATGCATACAGTATATGATGAACAGAGAGGACCAGTAGCGTAAAAAGAGGGGTTGGCAGGTGGCGGGACACAATGCAGATAGCCCGCGTAGCCAATGTGACTAGGTGTGTCCAAACTTTTGACTGGTACTATTACCAATGCTTTGGGAACAAACCACAGATGCAGTTTGAGTTGGAGAGGCTCATCTCTTCATCACAGCTCTCACCGTGTCGTGTTCAGTTAGGGCTTCTTAGCAGACAAGCTAATGATTAAGGTAGAAGAGCAGAAACACATGCACACACACACGCACGCATGCACGCACGCACGCACGCACACACACACACACACACAGACACACACACACACACACAGTCATGTTAGAAGACAATCTTGTCATGATGAGGATATAAATAGCTGGAAAACAGAAATAAACCCGAACAGAAACGCATCGACAGCTTGAAGTCTTTGTGTTTTCTAATAAATAAATCATACTGCGTACCAAATGGAACCCTATTCCCTAGACACTAGACATACTGCGTACCAAATGGAACCCTATTCCCTAGACACTAGACATACTGCGTACCAAATGGAACCCTATTCCCTAGACACTAGACATACTGCGTACCAAATGGAACCCTATTCCCTAGACACTAGACATACTGCGTACCAAATGGAACCCTATTCCCTAGACACTAGACATACTGCGTACCAAATGGAACCCTATTCCCTACACACTAGACATACTGCGTACCAAATGGAACCCTATTCCCTAGACATACTGCGTACCAAATGGAACCCTATTCCCTAGACACTAGACATACTGCGTACCAAATGGAACCCTATTCCCTAGACACTAGACATACTGCGTACCAAATGGAACCCTATTCCCTAGACACTAGACATACTGCGTACCAAATGGAACCCTATTCCCTAGACACTAGACATACTGCGTACCAAATGGAACCCTATTCCCTAGACATACTGCGTACCAAATGGAACCCTATTCCCTACACACTAGACATACTGCGTACCAAATGGAACCCTATTCCCTAGACATACTGCGTACCAAATGGAACCCTATTCCCTAGACACTAGACATACTGCGTACCAAATGGAACACTATTCCCTAGACACTAGACATACTGCGTACCAAATGGAACCCTATTCCCTATACACTAGACATATTGCGTACCAAATGGAACCCTATTCCCTAGACATACTGCGTACCAAATGGAACACTATTCCCTAGACATACTGCGTACCAAATGGAACACTATTCCCTAGACACTAGACATACTGCGTACCAAATGGAACCCTATTCCCTAGACACTAGACATACTGCGTACCAAATGGAACACTATTCCTTTTACACTAGACATACTGCGTACCAAATGGAACCCTATTCCCTACACACTACACGCTAGACATACTGCGTACCAAATGGAACCCTATTCCATACACACTAGACATACTGCGTACCAAATGGAACCCTATTCCCTACACACTAGACATACTGCGTACCAAATGGAACCCTATTCCATACACACTAGACATACTGCGTACCAAATGGAACCCTATTCCCTAGACACTAGACACTAGACACACTGCGTACCAAATGGAACCCTATTCCCTACACACTAGACATACTGCGTACCAAATGGAACACTATTCCCTACACACTAGACACTACACACTACACACTAGACATACTGCGACCAAATGGAACCTGATTGAACAGATAGTGACTGAGGTTCTGATTGAACCGATACTGACTGAGGTTCTGGTTGAACAGATACTGACTGAGGTTCTGATTGAACAGATATTGACTGAGGTTCTGGTTGAACAGATACTGACTGAGGTTCTGATTGAACCGATACTGACTGAGGTTCTGATTGAACCGATACTGACTGAGGTTCTGGTTGAACCGATACTGACTGAGGTTCTGGTTGAACAGATACTGACTGAGGTTCTGATTGAACCGATACTGACTGAGGTTCTGGTTGAACCGATACTGACTGAGGTTCTGATTGAACCGATACTGACTGAGGTTCTGATTGAACAGATAGTGACTGAGGTTCTGGTTGAACAGATACTGACTGAGGTTCTGATTGAACCGATACTGACTGAGGTTCTGATTGAACAGATAGTGACTGAGGTTCTGATTGAACCGATAGGGACTGAGGTTCTGATTGAACCGATAGGGACTGAGGTTCTGATTGAACCGATATTGACTGAGGTTCTGATTGAGCCGATACTGACTGAGGTTCTGATTGAACCGATACTGACTGAGGTTCTGATTGAACCGATACTGACTGAGGTTCTGATTGAACAGATATTGACTGAGGTTCTGATTGAACCGATAGGGACTGAGGTTCTGATTGAACCGATACTGACTGAGGTTCTGATTGAACCGATACTGACTGAGGTTCTGATTGAACAGATATTGACTGAGGTTCTGATTGAACCGATAGGGACTGAGGTTCTGATTGAACCGATACTGACTGAGGTTCTGATTGAACAGATATTGACTGAGGTTCTGATTGAACCGATAGTGACTGAGGTTCTGATTGAACAGATAGTGACTGAGGTTCTGATTGAACAGATAGTGACTGAGGTTCTGATTGAACCGATAGTGACTGAGGTTCTGATTGAGCCGATAGTGACTGAGGTTCTGATTGAACAGATAGTGACTGAGGTTCTGATTGAACCGATACTGACTGAGGTTCTGATTGAACAGATAGTGACTGAGGTTCTGATTGAACCGATAGGGACTGAGGTTCTGATTGAACCGATACTGACTGAGGTTCTGATTGAACTGATATTGACTGAGGTTCTGATTGAACAGATAGTGACTGAGGTTCTGATTGAACAGATAGGGACTGAGGTTCTGATTGAACCGATACTGACTGAGGTTCTGATTGAACCGATACTGACTGAGGTTCTGATTGAGCCGATAGTGACTGAGGTTCTGGTTGAACAGATACTGACTGAGGTTCTGATTGAACCGATACTGACTGAGGTTCTGATTGAACCGATACTGACTGAGGTTCTGATTGAACAGATAGGGACTGAGGTTCTGATTGAACCGATACTGACTGAGGTTCTGATTGAACCGATCTAGATCTATAGAGGAGTTGATCTTGAGTGTTATTATGTAACATTTTCATTCGGCAGGTATTTTGTGCAGCGGATGTAAGAATGCATCTGTATGTGGTGGAGCCATAAGGCCCTCCAGAATCTAACTCTTGATTACAACCAATCAGATGAGAAACACAATGAGACCGTTGATAAACAACGACAAAGAGGACAACTAGGAGAAAAGAAGAGGGCTGTCCTGTATCATCCTCTCTCTCTCTCTCTCTCTCTCTCTCTCTCTCTCTCTCCCTTTCTCTCTCTCCTCTTCCCCCTCTCTTTCATTCTCTCCACCCTCCTTTCTCTCTCTCTCTCTCTCTCCCCCCTCCCTCTCTCTCTCTCTCTCTCTCTCTCTCTCTCTCTCTCTCTCTCTCTCTCTCCCTTTCTCTCTCTCCTCTTCCCCCTCTCTTTCATTCTCTCCACCCTCCTTTCTCTCTCTCTCTCTCTCTCCCCCCTCCCTCTCTCTCTCTCTCTCTCTCTCTCTCTCTCTCTCCCTTTCTCTCTCTCCTCTTCCCCCTCTCTTTCATTCTCTCCACCCTCCTTTCTCTCTCTCTCTCTCTCTCTCTCTCTCTCTCTCTCCCCCCTCCCTCTCTCTCTCTCTCTCTCTCTCTCTCTCTCTCTCTCTCTCTCTCCCTTTCTCTCTCTCCTCTTCCCCCTCTCTTTCATTCTCTCCACCCTCCTTTCTCTCTCTCTCTCTCTCTCTCCCCCCTCCCTCTCTCTCTCTCTCTCTCTCTCTCTCTCTCTCTCTCTCTCTCTCTCTCTCTCTCTCTCTCTCCCTTTCTCTCTCTCCTCTTCCCCCTCTCTCTCTCTCTCTCTCCCTTTCTCTCTCTCCTTCTCCCCCCCTCTCTCATTCTCTCCACCCTCCTTTCTCTCTCTCTCTCTCCTTCTCCCCCCCTCTCTCATTCTCTTTACCCTCCTTTCTCTCTCTCTCTCCTTCCCCCCCTCTCTCTCCTCCCCCCACCCTCTCTCATTCTCTCCACCCTCCTTTCTCTCTCTCTCTGACATGTATTTAGTGGTCATGTGGAAGTCATTAGCCCCCAGCCAGCCTCCGACTTCAAAGGGATCTCTAAGGTCAGGCCATGACAATAATTCACTGTATCACAATTTCAGTGGGTCAGAAGTTTACATACACTAAGTTGACTGTGCCTTTTAAACAGCTTGGAAAATTCCAGAAAATTATGTCATGGCTTTAGAAGTGTCCGATAGGCTAATTGACATCATTTGAGTCAATTGGAGGTTAGGGTTAGTACACTGACTCTGTACCAGTACCCCCTGTATATAGCCTCCACATTGACTCTGTACCGGTACCCCCTGTATATAGCCTCCACATTGACTCTGTACCGGTACCCCCCTGTATATAGCCTCCACATTGACTCTGTACCGGTACCCCCTGTATATAGCCTCCACATTGACTCTGTACCGTAACACCCTGTATATAGCCTCCACATTGACTCTGTACCGTAACACCCTGTATATAGCCTCCACATTGACTCTGTACCGGTACCCCCTGTATATAGCCTCCACATTGACTCTGTACCGTAACACCCTGTATATAGCCTCCACATTGACTCTGTACCGGTACCCCCTGTATATAGCCTCCACATTGACTCTGTACCGGTACCCCCCTGTATATAGCCTCCACATTGACGCTGTACCGGTACCCCCTGTATATAGCCTCCACATTGACTCTGTACCGGTACCCCCTGTATATAGCCTCCACATTGACTCTGTACCGTAACACCCTGTATATAGCCTCCACATTGACTCTGTACCGGTACCCCCCTGTATATAGCCTCCACATTGACTCTGTACCGGTACCCCCCTGTATATAGCCTCCACATTGACTCTGTACCGGTACCCCCTGTATATAGCCTCCACATTGACTCTGTACCGGTACCCCCTGTATATAGCCTCCACATTGACTCTGTACCGGTACCCCCTGTATATAGCCTCCACATTGACTCTGTACCGGTACCCCCTGTATATATCCTCACTATTGTTATTTTACTGCTGCTGTTTAATTATTTGTTACATTTTATTTTTTATTTTTTTGTAGGTATTTTTCTTAAAACTGCATTGTTGGTTAAGGGCTTGTCAGTAAGCATTTCACTGTAAGGTCTACACTTATTGTATTCGGTGCATGTGACAAATAACATTTAATTTGATTTGAGTAATGAGATGGAAAGGGACCAAATTATTAAGGTGAGGCACATGGGCTTACTAACAGCTTACTACACTACATACACGTAGTATTACTTTCTTAGCTACAGTATACACATCTCCCTGGAATATTACATCATTTATGCAGCAGCAAACAATACGTTTTTGGACTCACCTTGTTGTGCTGTGCTCTCTTGAACAGGAAGGTGGCGCGACGGTCCTTTGTGGGCCAATTTACCCAGTTTTCTGGATGTCACGTTCCTGACCTGTTTTCCTTTGTTATGTATTTGTTTTTGTTGGTCAGGGCGTGAGTTGGGTGGGTTGGTCTAGGTTTGTTGTTCTATGTTGGGATTTTTTGTGTTTGGCCTGGTATGATTCTCAATCAGAGACAGGTGTGTATCGTTTGTCCCTGATTGAGAGTCATACTAAGGCAGCCAGGGTTTCACTGGTGTTTTGTGGGTGTTTGTTTCCTGTGTCAGTGTTTGGGCCACACAGGACTGTTTTCAGGTTAGTCACGTTTGTAGAGTTTCGTAATTTGTAGTGTTTGTTGTTTGTTCATTAAAACATGAATACCTACTACTCCGCATCTTGGTCCGATCCATGCTCCTCCTCGTCTGAGGAGGAGAACGACTACGACAACCTTAACACTGGAACTCACTGAAGCCTGAGATTTCCCAGTTCCCGAGATTCCAGTTGTTTTGAAAGCGGCAGAAGTCATGCTGGATTGACAGCATGGCCAATGTTGACTGTTTATCCTTTTAAGCTTGGAAAAAGAGACCCTTAAACCCAGGCTTGGACCACACAGCCACTCCACTGAATAGCAGGCTAGTGATTGCTTTGCAACGCTTGCAGTTAGCCACTGATTCCTTTCAAATCACTCATTGTTGAATTTGCGATTTCCAACTTGTTGTGTAATGTTTATGTCCAATGGTTGATGATCACTGATACGTTTTATCTATAATTTCCCTTCATTATTTCTCTTCATATGCCAAGGATTCAAAAGGATTTGCTAGTAGACTGTAGACTTGATTCATGAGGATGACTGCCAGCTAAGATTGTGAAAATATGATGTTGACAAAATCAGTCCAATCAAAGCTGCTGTAGATATAACGTGATTTGACTTCATTTTATCTGTGGCCAATGACCTTGAGCCTTCATGGATGGGCACTTCTAAGGTAACTCTATGGCAGCACCCAAGGGGCTTGAATTCTCTAGCTCTACCCTTAGACTTGGTGGTGACGTGGTGTCTCCATGAGTGACAAAACACTGAGCCAATACCGGCACAACTGGAGAACATTACCAACCCCTACGCTCCGTATTTTCCGCTGGAAAGCACTGAGCTAGGCTGAAACAATTACATTTTGGAGCTGCCTTACTAACCAAAGCAAAAAAAAGGCCATGTTTTACATTATTTGCAAACTGATATGTGACACGTATTAATTCCAAAATAACATGCAAAACAGGCAACAATAACAAAATGCTTTTTTGCAAGACCAGTAGTGAACGATGGTTCACTACTGGTCTTGCAATTGAAAGCAAATCTTCTCTACACACACACAAGGCCTATAGGAAAAGGGGAGATACCTAGTCAGTTGTACAACTGAATGCATTCAACTGAAATGTGTCTTCCCGAATTTACCCAACCCCTCTGAATCGGGGGGCTACCTCTATCGACATCAGCGTCGCCCGGGAAACGGTGATATTTCAATCCAGCAACCTTTTGGTTACTGGCACCAAGCTCCTTCCCGCCAGGCTACCCGCCGCCAATGAGCTTCCTTGATGTTTTCCTGAGCTTTCCAATACTGGGCAGCCAACTGGACAGCTAACTGGGCAGCCAACTCGGCAGCCAACTGGGCAGCCAACTGGACAGCCAACTGAACAGCCAACTGAACAGTCAACTGGACAGCCAACTGAACAGCTAACCGGACAGCCAACTGAACAGCTAACTGAACAGCCAACTGGACAGCCAACTGAACAGCTAACCGGACAGCCAACTGGGCAGCTAACTGGGCAGCCAACTGGGCAGCCAACTGGACAGCCAACTGGACAGCCAACTGGGCAGCCAACTGAACAGCCAACTGGACAGCCAACTGGGCAGCCAACTGGGCAGCCAACTGGACAGCCAACTGGGCAGCCAACTGGGAAGCCAACTGGGCAGCCAACTGGACAGCCAACTGAACAGCCAACTGAACAGCCAACTGGGCAGCTAACTGGACAGCCAACTGGACAGCCAACTGGGCAGCCAACTGGGCAGCTAACTGGACAGCTAACTGGACAGCCAACTGGGCAGCCAACTGGGCAGCTAACTGGACAGCTAACTGAACAGCCAACTGGGCAGCCAACTGGGCAGCCAACTGGGCAGCCAACTGGGCAGCTAACTGAACAGCCAACTGAACAGCCAACTGGGCAGCTAACTGGACAGCCAACTGGACAGCCAACTGGGCAGCCAACTGAACAGCCAACTGGACAGCCAACTGGGCAGCCAACTGGGCAGCCAACTGGGCAGCCAACTGGACAGCCAACTGGGCAGCCAACTGGGAAGCCAACTGGGCAGCCAACTGGACAGCCAACTGAACAGCCAACTGAACAGCCAACTGGGCAGCTAACTGGACAGCCAACTGGACAGCCAACTGGGCAGCCAACTGGGCAGCTAACTGGACAGCCAACTGGGCAGCTAACTGGACAGCTAACTGAACAGCCAACTGGGCAGCCAACTGGGCAGCTAACTGAACAGCCAACTGAACAGCCAACTGGACAGCCAACTGGACAGCCAACTGGACAGCCAACTGGGCAGCCAACTGGGCAGCTAACTGGACAGCCAACTGGGCAGCCAACTGGGCAGCTAACTGGACAGCTAACTGAACAGCTAACTGAACAGCCAACTGGGCAGCCAACTGGGCAGCTAACTGGGCAGCCAACTGAACAGCCAACTGGGCAGCCAACTGGGCAGCCAACTGGACAGCCAACTGAACAGCCAACTGGGCAGCCAGCTGAACAGCCAACTGGGCAGCTAACTGGACAGCTAACTGGGCAGCCAACTGAACAGCCAACTGGGCAGCCAACTGGGCAGCCAACTGGACAGCCAACTGAACAGCCAACTGAACAGCTAACTGAACAGCCAACTGAACAGCCAACTGAACAGCCAACTGAACAGCCAACTGGGCAGCCAACTGGGCAGCTAACTGGGCAGCCAACTGAACAGCCAACTGGGCAGCCAACTGGGCAGCCAACTGGACAGCCAACTGAACAGCCAACTGGGCAGCCAGCTGAACAGCCAACTGGGCAGCTAACTGGACAGCTAACTGGGCAGCCAACTGAACAGCCAACTGGGCAGCTAACTGGACAGCCAACCGGACAGCCAACCGGACAGCCAACCGGACAGCCAACCGAACAGCCAACCGAACAGCCAACCGAACAGCCAACTGAACAGCCAACTGGGCAGCTAACTGGGCAGCTAACTGGGCAGCTAACTGGGCAGCCAACTGGGCAGCCAACTGGGCAGCCAACTGGACAGCCAACCGGACAGCTAACCGGACAGCTAACTGGACAGCCAACTGAACAGCCAACTGGGCAGCTAACTGGGCAGCCAACCGGACAGCCAACCGAACAGCTAACCGAACAGCTAACTGAACAGCTAACTGAGCAGCCAACTGGGCAGCCAACTGGGCAGCCAACTGGGCAGCTAAATGGGCAGCCAAATGAACAGCCAACTGGGCAGCCAACTGGGCAGCCAACTGGACAGCCAACTGAACAGCCAACTGGGCAGCCAGCTGAACAGCCAACTGGGCAGCTAACTGGACAGCTAACTGGGCAGCCAACTGAACAGCCAACTGGGCAGCCAACTGGGCAGCCAACTGGACAGCCAACTGAACAGCCAACTGAACAGCCAACTGAACAGCCAACTGGGCAGCTAACTGGACAGCCAACCGGACAGCCAACCGGACAGCCAACCGGACAGCCAACCGGACAGCCAACCGAACAGCCAACTGAACAGCCAACTGAACAGCCAACTGAACAGCCAACTGAACAGCCAACTGGGCAGCTAACTGGGCAGCTAACTGGGCAGCCAACTGGGCAGCCAACTGGACAGCCAACCGGACAGCTAACCGGACAGCCAACTGAACAGCCAACTGGGCAGCTAACTGGGCAGCCAACCGGACAGCCAACTGAACAGCCAACTGGGCAGCCAACTGAACAGCCAACCGAACAGCCAACCGGACAGCCAACTGAACACCCAACTGGGCAGCTAACTGGGCAGCCAACCGGACAGCCAACTGAACACCCAACTGGGCAGCCAACTGAATGTTATGAAACTCTGATGACGGCCCTGGTCCCTACTTGTCTCCTCCTCTCCCTCATCCAATCCAGTCCAGTATTAAATACTTTATAATGTATATGTATGCGTTTATGAAACCGATGTCCTGGTTCCTCAGAGCCTGGTTCCCCTCTAGGTTTCTTCCTAGGTTCCTGCCTTTCTAGGGAGTTTTTCCTAGACACCGTGCTTCTACATCTTCATTGCTTGCTCTTTGGTGTTTTAGGCTGGGTTTCTGTTTAAGCACTGCTCATGTAAAAAGTGGTTTATAAATACATTTGATTGATTGTCTTGACTATGTTTCTCTCTCTGTGACCCACTCAGCGACCTCCGGTACGAGGTATACTCTATATAACTTGTCTTTCTGTTCTCTCCCCAGGCCCGTCCTCCTCCAGTCCTCGGCTGATGACTAAGAGCCTATCCCTGGAGCCTGGTGCTCACGGTGCATGCCTCGGGGCCCACGACGACGACTCAGACACCCAGACAGAGACCCCTCGCCTAAGCTCAGACCCCGGCCCTCAAACCTCCGGGCCACTGGGTCTGCAACCCCCCGAGACCCTGCTGCACCCCGCTGGACACGGCTGTAACAGAGGAGACAATGAGAATGGAACTCCTCAAGAAGTGCCCTCCACCGCCCTCAAGACACGCCCTCCCTTACCTGGGCCTAAACCACAAGGTAAATCAAAATCAATTCAAATGTTAGTTGTCACATGCTTGGAAAACAACAGGTGTAGACTAACAGTGAAATGATTAGTTACAGGTCGTTCCCAACAATACAGAGAGAAAGAAAATAGAGAAATACTATAAAAGTAACACACGTAATAATAAAAGTAATAATTATTACACAATGAGTAACGATAAGTTGGCTATATACACAGGGTACCAGTACTGAGTCAATGTGCAGGGGTACGAGGTAATAACATGGCTATATACACAGGGTACCAGTACTGAGTTAATGATAACATGGCTATATACACAGAGTACCAGTACTGAGTCAATGATAACATGGCTATATACACAGGGTACCAGTACTGAGTCAATGATAACATGGCTATATACACAGGGTACCAGTACTGAGTTAATGATAACATGGCTATATACACAGGGTACCAGTACTGAGTTAATGATAACATGGCTATATACACAGGGTACCAGTACTGAGTCAATGATAACATGGCTATATACACAGGGTACCAGTACTGAGTCAATGATAACATGGCTATATACACAGGGTACCAGTACTGAGTTAATGATAACATGGCTATATACACAGGGTACCAGTACTGAGTCAATGATAACATGGCTATATACACAGGGTACCAGTACTGAGTCAATGATAACATGGCTATATACACAGGGTACCAGTACTGAGTCAATGATAACATGGCTATATACACAGGGTACCAGTACTGAGTCAATGATAACATGGCTATATACACAGGGTACCAGTACTGAGTCAATGATAACATGGCTATATACACAGAGTACCAGTACTGAGTCAATGATAGCATGGCTGTATACACAGAGTACCAGTACTGAGTCAATAGTGTGCAAAGCTGTCATCAAGGCAAAGGGTGGCTACTTTGAAGAATCCTAAATCTCAAATATATATTTTGATTTGATTAAAACAATGATTCCATATTGTGTTTTTTCATAGTTTTGATGTCTTCGCTATTTGCAGAGTCGGGTAGCTATTTGGTTAACTATTTAACCATCTACTTTATATCTTATGGTTTGGGGGCAGTTGCTGTTCAGGAGCCTTTTGGCCCCAGACTTGGAGCTTTAGTACTGCTTGCTGTAAAGTAGCAGAGAGAACAGTCTATGACTTGGGTGGCTGGATTCTTTGAAAATGCTTAGGGACTTCCTCTGACACCGCCTGGTATAGAGGTCTTGGATGACAAGGCGCTTGGCCCCAGTGATGTACTGGGGCCACATGCACTACCTTCTGTAGCCTTGTCAGGTGCCGAGTAGTTGCCATACCAGGCGGTGATGCAGCCAGTCAAGATGCTCTCGATGGTGCAGTTGTAGAACTTCTTGAGGATCTGAGGGGACATGCTAAATATTTTCAGCCTCCTGAACGACTGTGTTGGTGTGTTTGGACCACGATAGGTCCTTAGTGATGTGGACACAGAGGAACTCGAAGCTCTCAACCTGATCCACTACAGCTCCACAGATGAGGATGGGGGCGTGCTCTCTACTCTGTTTCCTGTAGTCCACGATCAGCTCCTTTGTCTTGCTGACGTTGAGGGAGAGGTTGTTGTCCTGGCACCACACTGCCAGGTTTCTGACCTCTCTATAGGCTGTTTCATCATCGTTGATGATCAGGCCAACCGCCGTCGTGTCGTCGGGCAAACTTAATGAGGGTGTTGGAGTTGTGCTCAGCCAATCACTCGTGGGGGAACTGGTAGTACAGGAAGCAGACTAAGCACACACCGTTGAGGGGCCCCCGTGTTGAGGGCCAGTGTGTCAGATGTGTTGTTGCCTACCCTTACCACCTGGGGACGGCCCGTCAGGAAGTCCAGGATCCAGTTGCAGAGGGAGGTGTATAGTCCCAGGGTCCTTAGCTTAGTGATGAGCTTGGAGGGAACTCTTGTGTTGAACACTGAGCTGTAGTCAATGAACTGCTTTCTAGCGTAGGTGTTTCTTTTGTCCATGTGGGAAAGGGCAGTGTGGAGTGCAATAGAGATTGAGTCATCTGTGGATCTGTTGGGGCGGTATGTGAATTGGAGTGGATCCAGGGAGTCTGGGAGGATGGTGTTGATGAGAGCCAAGACCAGCTTTTCAAACCATTTCATGACTACAGATATGAGTGCTGCGGGGCGGTAATCATTTAGACAGGTTACCTTAGCATTCTTGGGCACAGGGACTATGGTTGTCTGTATGAAACATGTATTACAGACTGGGTCAAGGAGAGGTCAGTGAAGAGGTCAGTGAATACAGAGAGAAAGAAAATAGAGAAATAATCGAAAAGTAAAACACGTAATAATAAAAGTACAATAAAAGTACAAATACAAATTTGCTCGTCTGGTAGGCTCACGTCACTGGGCAGCTCGCGGTTGGGTTTACCTTTGCAGTCCGTTATAGTTTGCAAGCCCTGCCACATCCGGCATTGCCGCCGAATGATATCAACTATAAAATCTTGGCTTCACAATGATTATCCGAAGTAGGACAATAAATAAGACATTACGTCCCTCTGTATCTGTGCAGTAAAACTCTAATTACTGTAGTTTAAATAAATAGACATTAGGTAAAATACGAAGATGACCAACACCTTGTATGTTCTGTTATTTCTCCTCAGTCAGTAACATGTTGTATGTTGTGTTATTTCTCCTCAGTAGGTAACATGTTGTATGTTGTGTTATTTCTCCTCAGTAGGTAACATGTTGTATGTTGTGTTATTTCTCCTCAGTCAGTAACATGTTGTATGTTCTGTTATTTCTCCTCAGTAGGTAACATGTTGTATGTTGTGTTATTTCTCCTCAGTAGGTAACATGTTGTATGTTGTGTTATTTCTCCTCAGTCAGTAACATGTTGTATGTTCTGTTATTTCTCCTCAGTCAGTAACATGTTGTATGTTCTGTTATTTCTCCTCAGTCAGTAACATGTTGTATGTTCTGTTATTTCTCCTCAGTCAGTAACATGTTGTATGTTCTGTTATTTCTCCTCAGTAGGTAACATGTTGTATGTTGTGTTATTTCTCCTCAGTCAGTAACATGTTGTATGTTCTGTTATTTCCCCTCAGTCAGTAACATGTTGTATGTTCTGTTATTTCTCCTCAGTAGGTAACATGTTGTATGTTGTGTTATTTCCCCTCAGTCAGTAACATGTTGTATGTTCTGTTATTTCTCCTCAGTAGGTAACATGTTGTATGTTCTGTTATTTCTCCTCAGTCAGTAACATGTTGTATGTTGTGTTATTTCTCCTCAGTCAGTAACATGTTGTATGTTCTGTTATTTCCCCTCAGTCAGTAACATGTTGTATGTTCTGTTATTTCTCCTCAGTAGGTAACATGTTGTATGTTGTGTTATTTCTCCTCAGTCAGTAACATGTTGTATGTTCTGTTATTTCTCCTCAGTCAGTAACATGTTGTGTTATTTCTCCTCAGTCAGTAACATGTTGTATGTTCTGTTATTTCTCCTCAGTCAGTAACATGTTGTATGTTGTGTTATTTCTCCTCAGTAGGTAACATGTTGTGTTATTTCTCCTCAGTCAGTAACATGTTGTGTTATTTCTCCTCAGTCAGTAACATGTTGTATGTTGTGTTATTTCTCCTCAGTCAGTAACATGTTGTGTTATTTCTCCTCAGTGCCCCCAAAGCCTCCTCACCTGCAGCAGGGTGCTGGTGCTGCTAGGCCACGCCCCCGCGCTCCGGACAAGCCCCTCCCTCTGCCTCCACCCTGTAGACCTCTACCTGCAGACCCCAGAGGGGGAGGGGCCAGCCAACCCCCAACACTCCCTCGCGTTGAGGGAAGCTCCTCCCCCACCGCATGCGTGCTCTCCCTCATCGAGAAGTTTGAGAGGTGAGACGTCATTCTCAGGATCAAACTCAGGTCAACTATTTGAGCTGACCTCAGTGTTCATGGTAGGCCTACAATGGAACCAATTGCAGAGTTCTAAGTGATTAATGACATAGTTCTAGTGATTAATGACATAGTTCCAAGTGATTAATGACATAGTTATAGTGATTAACGACATAGTTATAGTCATTAATGACATAGTTATAGTGATTAATGACATAGTTCTAAGTGATCAATGACATAGTTCTAAGTGATTAATGACATAGTTATTGTGTTTAATGACATAGTTATAGTGATTAATGACATAGTTATAGTGATTAATGACATAGTTCCAAGTGATTAATGACATAGTTCCAAGTGATTAATGACATAGTTATAGTGATTAATGACATAGTTATAGTGATTAATGACATAGTTATAGTGATTAATGACATAGTTCCAAGTGATTAATGACATATTTCTAAGTGATTAATGACATAGTTATAGTCATTAATGACTTAGTTCTCAGTGATTAATGACATAGTTATAGTCATTGATGACTTAGTTCTAAGTGATTAATGACATAGTTCCAAGTGATTAATGACATAGTTATAGTGATTAATGATATAGTTCCAAGTGATTAATGACATAGTTATAGTGATTAATGACATAGTTATTGTGATTAATGATATAGTTATAGTGATTAATGACATAGTTCCAAGTGATTAATGACATAGTTAGGGTGATTAATGACATGGTTCTAGTGATTAATGACATAGTTCTAAGTGATTAATGACATAGTTCTAGTGATTAATGACATAGTTATAGTGATTAATGACATAGTTCCAAGTGATTAATGACATAGTTCTAAGTGATTAATGACATAGTTATAGTGATTAATGATATAGTTATAGTGATTAATGACATAGTTCCAAGTGATTAATGACATAGTTAGGGTGATTAATGACATAGTTCTAAGTGATTAATGACATAGTTCTAGTGATTAATGACATAGTTCCAAGTGATTAATGACATAGTTATAGTGATTAATGACATAGTTCTAAGTGATTCATGACATAGTTATAAGTGATTAATGACATAGTTAAAATGATTAATGGCATAGTTAAATTTATTAATGACATAGTTATAGTGATTAATGACATAGTTATAGTGATTCATGACATAGCTATAGTGATTAATGACATAGTTATAGTGATTAATGACATAGTTCCAAGTGATTAATGACATAGTTATAGTGATTAATGACATAGTTATACTTATTAATGACATAGTTCCAAGTGATTAATGACATAGTTATAGTGATTAATGACATAGTTATAGTGATTAATGACATAGTTATAGTGATTAATGACATAGTTCCAAGTGATTAATGACATAGTTCCAAGTGATTAATGACATATTTCTAAGTGATTAATGACATAGTTATAGTGATTAATGACATAGATATAGTCATTAATGACATAGTTCTAAGTGATTAATGACATATTTCTAAGTGATTAATGACATAGTTATAGTGATTAATGACATAGTTATAGTGATTAATGACATAGTTCTAAGTGATTAATGACATAGTTATGGTGATTAATGACAGTTCCAAGTGATTAATGACATAGTTATAGTGATTAATGACATAGTTATTGTGATTAATGATATAGTTATAGTGATTAATGACATAGTTCCAAGTGATTAATGACATAGTTATAGTGATTAATGACATAGTTATAGTCATTAATGACTTAGTTCTCAGTGATTAATGACATAGTTATAGTGATTAATGACATAGTAATTGTCATTAATGACATAGTTCTAAGTGATTAATGACATAGTTCTACGTGATTAATGACATAGTTATAGTGATTAATGACATAGTTATAGTGATTAATTACATAGTTCTAAGTGATTAATGACATAGCTATGGTGATTAATTACATAGTTCCAAGTGATTAATGACATAGTTCCAAGTGATTAATGACATAGTTATAGTCATTAATGACATAGTTATAGTGATTAATGACATAGTTCTAAGTGATCAATGACATAGTTCTAAGTGATTAATGACATAGTTATTGTGATTAATGACATAGTTCTAAGTGATTAATGACATAGTTCTAAGTGATTAATGACATGGTTATTGTGATTAATGACATAGTTATAGTGATTAATGACATAGTTATAGTGATTAATGACATAGGTCCAAGTGATTAATGACATAGTTCCAAGTGATTAATGACATAGTTATAGTGATTAATGACATAGTTATAGTGATTAATGACATAGTTATAGTTATTAATGACATAGTTCCAAGTGATTAATGACATATTTCTAAGTGATTAATGACATAGTTATAGTCATTAATGACTTAGTTCTCAGTGATTAATGACATAGTTATAGTCATTAATGACTTAGTTCTAAGTGATTAATGACATAGTTCCAAGTGATTAATGACATAGTTATAGTGATTAATGACATAGTTCCAAGTGATTAATGACATAGTTATAGTGATTAATGACATAGCTATAGTGATTGATGACATAGTTCCAAGTGATTAATGACATAGTTCTAAGTGATTAATGACATAGCTATAGGGATTAATGACATAGTTATAGTGATTAATGACATAGTTCCAAGTGATTAATGACATAGTTATAGTGATTAATGACATAGTTATAGTGATTAATGACATAGTTCTAAGTGATTAATGACATAGTTCTAAGTGATTAATGACATAGTTATAGTGATTAATGATATAGTTATAGTGATTAATGACATAGTTCCAAGTGATTAATGACATAGTTAGGGTGATTAATGACATAGTTCTAAGTGATTAATGACATAGTTCTAGTGATTAATGACATAGTTCCAAGTGATTAATGACATAGTTATAGTGATTAATGACATAGTTCTAAGTGATTCATGACATAGTTATAAGTGATTAATGACATAGTTAAAATGATCAATGGCATAGTTAAATTTATTAATGACATAGTTATAGTGATTAATGACATAGTTATAGTGATTCATGACATAGCTATAGTGATTAATGACATAGTTATAGTGATTAATGACATAGTTCCAAGTGATTAATGACATAGTTATAGTGATTAATGACATAGTTATACTTATTAATGACATAGTTCCAAGTGATTAATGACATAGTTATAGTGATTAATGACATAGTTATAGTGATTAATGACATAGTTATAGTGATTAATGACATAGTTCCAAGTGATTAATGACATAGTTCCAAGTGATTAATGACATATTTCTAAGTGATTAATGACATAGTTATAGTGATTAATGACATAGATATAGTCATTAATGACATAGTTCTAAGTGATTAATGACATATTTCTAAGTGATTAATGACATAGTTATAGTGATTAATGACATAGTTATAGTGATTAATGACATAGTTCTAAGTGATTAATGACATAGTTATGGTGATTAATGACAGTTCCAAGTGATTAATGACATAGTTATAGTGATTAATGACATAGTTATTGTGATTAATGATATAGTTATAGTGATTAATGACATAGTTCCAAGTGATTAATGACATAGTTATAGTGATTAATGACATAGTTATAGTCATTAATGACTTAGTTCTCAGTGATTAATGACATAGTTATAGTGATTAATGACATAGTAATTGTCATTAATGACATAGTTCTAAGTGATTAATGACATAGTTCTACGTGATTAATGACATAGTTATAGTGATTAATGACATAGTTATAGTGATTAATTACATAGTTCTA
Organism: Salvelinus fontinalis; assembly: GCF_029448725.1. NCBI lineage: Eukaryota > Metazoa > Chordata > Actinopteri > Salmoniformes > Salmonidae > Salvelinus > Salvelinus fontinalis. Next base: position 263,178 of record NC_074695.1, read on the forward strand.
AGTGATTAATGACATAGCTATGGTGATTAATTACATAGTTCCAAGTGATTAATGACATAGTTCCAAGTGATTAATGACATAGTTATAGTCATTAATGACATAGTTATAGTGATTAATGACATAGTTCTAAGTGATCAATGACATAGTTCTAAGTGATTAATGACATAGTTATTGTGATTAATGACATAGTTCTAAGTGATTAATGACATAGTTCTAAGTGATTAATGACATGGTTATTGTGATTAATGACATAGTTATAGTGATTAATGACATAGTTATAGTGATTAATGACATAGGTCCAAGTGATTAATGACATAGTTCCAAGTGATTAATGACATAGTTATAGTGATTAATGACATAGTTATAGTGATTAATGACATAGTTATAGTTATTAATGACATAGTTCCAAGTGATTAATGACATATTTCTAAGTGATTAATGACATAGTTATAGTCATTAATGACTTAGTTCTCAGTGATTAATGACATAGTTATAGTCATTAATGACTTAGTTCTAAGTGATTAATGACATAGTTCCAAGTGATTAATGACATAGTTATAGTGATTAATGACATAGTTCCAAGTGATTAATGACATAGTTATAGTGATTAATGACATAGCTATAGTGATTGATGACATAGTTCCAAGTGATTAATGACATAGTTCTAAGTGATTAATGACATAGCTATAGGGATTAATGACATAGTTATAGTGATTAATGACATAGTTCCAAGTGATTAATGACATAGTTATAGTGATTAATGACATAGTTATAGTGATTAATGACATAGTTCTAAGTGATTAATGACATAGTTCCAAGTGATTAATGACATAGTTATAGTTATTAATGGCATAGTTCCAAGTGATTAATGACATAGTTATAGTGATTAATGACATAGTTCCAAGTGATTAATGACATAGTTATAGTGATTAATGACATAGCTATAGTGATTGATGACATAGTTCCAAGTGATTAATGACATAGTTCTAAGTGATTAATGACATAGCTATAGGGATTAATGACATAGTTATAGTGATTAATGACATAGTTCCAAGTGATTAATGACATAGTTATAGTGATTAATGACATAGTTATAGTGATTAATGACATAGTTCTAAGTGATTAATGACATAGTTCCAAGTGATTAATGACATAGTTATAGTTATTAATGGCATAGTTCCAAGTGATTAATGACATAGTTATAGTTATTAATGACATAGTTCCAAGTGATTAATGACATAGTTATAGTGATTAATGACATAGTTATAGTGATTAATGACATAGTTATAGTGATTAATGACATAGTTATAGTGATTAATGACATACACTACCGGTCCAAACTTTTAGAAAACCTACTCATTCCAGGGTTTTTCTTTATTTTTACTATTTTCTACATTGTATAATAATAGTGAAGACATCAGAACTATAAATGAACACATATGGAATCATGTAGTAACCGCATTTTTTTTTCAATAAATCAAAATATATTTTAAATTTGAGGTTCTTCAAATAGCCACCCTTTGCCTTGATGACAGCTTTGCAAACTCTTTGGCATTCTCTCAACCAGCTCCACATATGCTGAGCATATGCTTTTCCTTCACTCTGCGATCCGACTCATCCCAAACCATCTCAATTGGGTTGAGGTCGGGTGATTGTGGAGGCCAGGTCATCTGATGCAGCACTCCATCACTCTCCTTCTTGGTCAGATAGCCCTTACACAGCCTGGAGGTGTGTTTTGGGTCATTGTCCTGTTGAAAAACAAATGATAGTCCCACTAAGCGCAAACCAGATGGGATGGCGTATCGTTGCAGAATGCTGTGGTAGCCAAGCTGGATAAATGTGCTTTGAATTCTAAATAAATCACTGACAGCATCCCCACACCACAACACCTCCTTCATGCTTCACGGTGGGAACCACACATGCAGAGATCATACGTCTCACAAAGACACGGCGGTTTGAACCAAAAATCTCAAATTTGGACTCATCAGACCAAAGGACAGATTTCCACCGGTCTAATGTCCATTGCTCGTGTTTCTTTGCCCAAGCAAGTCTGTTCTTCTTATTGGTGTCCTTTAGTAGTTGTTTCTTTGCAACAATTTGACCATGAAGGCCTGATTCACACAGTCTCCTCTGAACAGTTGATGTTGAGATGTGTCTGTTACTTGAACTTTGTGAAGAATTTATTTGGGCTGCAATTTCTGAGGCTGGTAACTGTAATGAACTTGTCCTCTACTCTGGGGCATCCTTTCCTGTGGCGGTCCTCATGAGAGCCAGTTTCATCATAGTGCTTGATGGTTTTTGCGACTGCACTTGAAGGAACCTTCAAAGTTCTTGACATTTTCCGTATTGACTGACCTTCATGTCTTAAAGTATTGATGGACTGTCATTTCTCTGTTCTTGCCATAATATGGACTTGGTCTATTACCAAATAGAGCTATCTTTTGTATACCACTCCTACCTTGTCACAACACAACTGATGGTCTCAAACACATTAAGAAGTAAAGAAATTCCACAAATTAACTTTTAACAAGGCACTTCTGTTCATTGAAATGCATTCCAGGTGACTACCTCCATGAAGCTGGTTGAGAGAATGCCAAGAGTGTTTCCTAAGCTGTCATCAAGGCAAAGGGTGGCTATTTGAAGAATCTCAAATATAAAATATATTTAGATTTGTTTAACACTTTTTTGGTTACTACATGATTCCATATGTGTTATTTCATAGTTTTAAATGTTTTCACTATTATTCTACAATGTAGAAAATAGTACAAATAAAGAAAAACCCTTGAATGAGTAGGTGTTCTAAAACTTTTGACCGGTAGTGTAACGTCCTGACCAGAGTTCTTATGTGTTTTGCTTGTTTAGTGTTGGTCAGGACGTGAGCTGGGTGGGAATTCTATGTTGTGTGTCTAGTTCGTCTGTTTCTATGTTCAGCCTGATATGGTTCTCAATCAGAGACAGCTGTCAATCGTTGTCCCTGATTGAGAATCATATATAGGTGGCTTGTTTTGTGTTGGGGATTGTGGGTGGTTTGTTTTCTGTCTCTGTGTTTGTGTTCTGCACCAGCTAGGACTGTGACGGTATGTTATTTTGTATAGTGTATTGTTTTGTGTTGATTAAATTCATTATGGAAAATTTCCATGCTGCGTATTGGTCCTCTGATCCTTCTCGCCTCTCCTCGTCTGAGGAGGAGGACGACTTAGACTGCCGTTACAGAACCACCCACCAAACAAGGATCAAGCAGCGTGGCAACGGGCAGCAGCGACAGCAGCAGCGGTACCAGGAGGAATGGTCATGGGAGCAAATATTTAACGGAGAAGGACCCTGGGCTAAGGTTGGAGAATATCGCCGCTCTCAGGAAGAGATGGAGGCAGCTAAAGCCCAGGAGCGGTGGTCTGAGGAGGCAGCACGGAAGCGGGGCTGGAAGCCCGTGTAGAAACCCCAAAAATTTATTGGGGGGGGGGGGGGGGGGGGGGGGCTAAAGGGTAGTGTGGCGAGGGCAGGTAGGAAACCTGTGCCCACTTCCCATGCTTACCGTGGAGAGCAGGAGTACGGGCAGACACCGTGTTATGCGGAAGAGCGCACGGTGTCTCCTGTACGGGTGCATAGCCCGGTGCGGGTTATTCCACCTCCCCGCACTGGGCGGGCTAGAGTGAGCATTGAGCCAAGTGCCATGAAGCCGGCTCTACATATCTGGCCTCCAGTACGTCTCCTCGGGCCGGTGTACATGGCACCAGCCTTACGCATGGTGTCCCCGGTTCGCCAACACAGCCCAGTGCGGGTTATTCCACCTCCCCGCACTGGACGGGCTACGGGGAGCATGCAACCAGGTAAGGTTGGGCAGGCTCAGTGCTCAAGGGAGCCAGTACGCCTGCACGGTCCGGTATATCCGGCGCTACCTTCCCGCCCCAGCCCAGTACCACCAGTGCCTACACCACGCACCAGGCTTCCAGTGCGTCTCCAGAGCCCTGTTCCTCCTCCACGCACTCTCCCTGTGGTGCGTGTCTCCAGCCCAGTACCACCAGTTCCGCCACCACGCACCAAGCCTCCTGTGCGTCTCCAGAGCCCTGTACGCACTGTTCCTTCTCCCCGCACTCGCCCTGAGGTGCGTGCCCTCAGCCCGGTACCTCCAGTTCCGGTACCACGCACCAGGCCTATAGTGCGCATCGAGAGTCCAGTGTGCCCTGTTCCTGCTCCCTGCACTAGCCTTGAGGTGCGTGTCTCCAGTCCGGTACCACCAGTTCCGGCACCACGCACCAGGCCTACTGTGCGCCTCAGCAGGTCAGAGTCGGCCGTCGGCCCAACGCCGCCTGCACTGCTCGTCTGTCCAGCGCCGTCTGAGCTGTCTGCCTGCCCAGCGCCGTCTGAACTGCCTGCACTGCTCGTCTGCTCAACGCCGCCTGCACTGCTCGTCTGTCCAGCGCTGTCTGAGCTGCCTGCCTGCCCAGCGCCGTCTGAACTGCCTGCACTGCTCGTCTGCTCAACGCCGCCTGCACTGCTCGTCTGCCCAGCGCCGTCTGAGCTGCCTGCACTACCTGCCTGCCCAGCGCCGTCTGAGCCATCCGTCTGCCCAGCGCCGTCTGAGCCATCCGTCTGCCCAGCGCCGTCTGAGCCATCCGTCTGCCCAGCGCCGTCTGAGCCATCCGTCTGCCCAGCGCCGTCTGAGCCATCCGTCTGCCCAGCGCTGTCTGAGCCATCTGTCTGCCCAGCGCCGTCTGAGCCATCTGTCTGCCCAGCGCCATCTGAGTCATCCGTCTGCCACGAGCCATTAGAGCCGCCCGTCTGTCCTGAGCCATTAGAGCCGTCCGTCAGTCAGGAGCCGCTAGAGCCGTCCGTCAGTCAAGAGCCGCTAGAGCTGTCCGTCAGTCAGGAGCTGCCAGAGCCGCCAGCCAGTCAGGAGCTGCCATAGACGCCAGCCAGTCAGGAGCTGCCAGAGACGCCAGCCAGTCAGGAGCTGCCAGAGACGCCTGCCAGTCAGGAGCTGCCAGAGACGCCTGCCAGTCAGGAGCTGCCAGAGACGCCAGCCAGTCAGGAGCTGCCAGAGACGCCCTCCAGTCGTGAGCTTATAGGCAACAACCGCACTGAGCTAATGGCTAGAGCTGCCGCTTTCAAGGAGCAGGACACTAACCCGGACACTTAAAGAAATCCCGCTACTCCCTCCGACGAACCATCAAAGCGTCAATACAGGACTGAGATTGAATTCTACTACTCTGGCTCTGATGCTCGTCGGATGTGGCAGGGCTTGCAACCTATCACAGATTACAAAGGGAAACCCAGTCACGAGCTGCCCAGTGACACAAGCCTACCAAATGAGCTAAATGCCTTCTATGCTGGCTTAGTGGCAAGCAACACTGAACCATGTGCGACAGCACCAGCTGTTCCGGACGACAAGGCCGCAGGGCCAGACGGATTACTAGTACTCAGATCATGCGCTGACCAGCTGGCAAGTGTCTTCACTGACATTTTCAACCTCTCCCTGACCCAGACTGTAATACCTACATGCTTCAAGCAGACCACCATAGTCCCTGTGCCCAAGAATGCCAAGGTAACCTGTCTAAATGACTATCACCCTGTAGCACTAACTAGGTAGCAGTCATCTGAGGTCATGACATGCTTTGAAAGGCTGGTCATGGATCAAATCAAGACCATCATCCCAGACACCCTTGACTCACTCCAATTTGCATACCGCCCCAACAGATCCACAGATGATGCCATCTCTATTCCACTCCACACTGCCCTTTCCCACTTGGACAAAAGGAACACCTACGTGTTCAACACCATAGTGCCCTTGAAGCTCATCACTAAGCTAAGGTCCCTGGGACTGAACACCTCCCTCTGTACTGCACTGGATCCTGGACTTTCTGACAGGCCATGCCCAGGTGGTAAAGGTTGGCAACAACACATCCGCCACACTGATCCCTAACACGGGAGCCCCTCAGGAGTGCGTGCTTGGTCCAATCCTGTACTCGCTGTTCACCCATGACTGCGTGGCAGCGCACGACTCCATCACCATCATTAAGTTTGCAGAAGACACAACGGTGGTAAGACTGATCACCAACGACGATGAGACAGCCTATAAGAAGGAGGTCAGAGACCTGGCAGTGTGATGCCAGGACAAGAACCTCTCCCTCAATGTCAGAAAGACAAAGGAGCTGATCGTGGATTACAGGAAATGGAGGGCTGAGCACGCCTCCATTCACATCAATGGGGCTGTAGTGGAGCGGGTCGAGAGGTTGAAAAGATTTGGCATGGGCCCTCAGATCCTCGAAAAGTTATTCAGCTGCACCATCGTGAGCATGACAACTGCTTGAACACTGAGAGTAGTGCCTACGGACCAGTCCATCACCGGGGCCGAGCTCCTTGCCATCCAGGACCTCTATACTAGGCGTTGTCAGAGGAACGCCCATTTTTTTTTTAAAGACTCCAGCCACCCAAGCCACAGACTGTTCTCTCTGCAACCGCACGGCAAGCGGTACAAATGCACCAAATCTGGTACCAACAGGATCCTGAACAGCTTCAACCCCAAAGCCATAACACTTCTAACAAAACTGCTAAATAGCTAATGAAATGGCTACCCGGACTACCTGTATTGACCCTTTTTTGCAGTAACTCTCTTGCACTGACTCTATGCACACACACTGGACTCTACCCACACACATACTGACACTGACACTGACACTGACACACACACACACACACACACACACACACACACACACACACACACACACACACACACACACACACACACACACACACACACACACACACACACACACACACACACACACAGTAAAACACACATTATTTTCTAATTCCCTTTGTACTTTATTCCTTATTCACTGAATATTTATTCCTCTTTTTTATTACATTTTTGATTACATTTATTACATTTTTGATCTTATCTTTAACTCTGCATTTTTTTCAAATAAGTATTTCACTGTTAGTCTACACTTGTTGTCTACGAAGCATGTGACAAATAAAATTTGATTTCATTTGATTTGAACACACAATACACAAACATCACAGCAGTTGCTACTTTATATTGATATAACAGCTTTAGGTTTGTGTACTGGAGTAGCACTAACAAGCTACTTTAAACCACCATGTGGGAATGTGACTAAGGTGAGCACCTTGGAAGTAACTACATCCTAAATGGCCCCCTATTCCCTATATAGTGTACTACTCAAACATTATGAAGGCACTATGAAGGGAATAGGGTACCATTTGGGATGTATCCAGGTGTGTTTTAACAGTCATGTAGTGCCACTAACCCCCCGGTCAGTACTTGACTTAAGACCCAGCAGCCCCTGAAGGGAAATCTCTCTGGACGGATTTGATTTGTGGCTCTGACTTAAAATGTTATAAAACCATTTGCAATTTCCACCTCAAAGACAGGGTGCAGAGGGAGGCAGAGGGGTGAAGGGTAAGAGAATGGCGGAGCGTCCTGGGAACGACCTGCAGACTGGATACACGAGCCGCTTGTGTGTACTCCTGTAAAGTGGACCTGCTCGCCAAAATGCACAGAATATCTCAAGGATCATTCTCAAGGAAGGTTTTACTATGACTAGAAAATGAAATATGACAAAAACTCAACTAGAGATATAGAGCTGGCTGTGGAATGGAGTTTAACCCAGAGGAGCTGGAGGGACAGAGGGTCCTCAGTGACTAGAGGCTGGTCTCTGCTCTGAGTATTAATGACATAGTTAGAGTTATTAATGACGTAGCTATAGTACATAACTGTCCACTTAGGAGTCATTGATTTTCTCTACCAGATAATATAGTTCTTCCAGTTTTTTAAGACTTTATTCTAAATCTGTGTTTACTCTACAGGGAGAAGATCATTGTGGTGCCTGATATCACGGGAGGGGGTCTCTGCACCCCCTGGGTCCTCGAGACGGGACCAGGAGGGGACCTCTTCTCTCCCCCAGCCTCAGAGCTTCCTCTGGGCTGTCTCCCCGTGGTCTGGCCCCCTGGTTCCTCTCAAGACCTTCAAGAGCTCCGGGATCTACCTCAGGGGCTGGCTGTGCTGGTTAATGTGTTGCCGGGGGAGACGGAGGTACCAGAGGACGACAATGATAACAACCTAGGCACGTTGTGCTCTATCTCTGACAAGCGTCTGTCCATGGAGTCTGGCTACAGCGCCTCGGAGAGACTCACGGACGCCATGGAGATGAGGGAGCAGGTGGGGTCAGAATCAGAGAGACAATCCGAGATCCCCTCTGACCACTTGCCCCTCCTCCAGCCGCAGACGGACGGCAAGCTGGCCAATCGGGACTCTGGCATCGACAGCATCAGCTCTCCGTCCCACAGTGAGGAGCTGTGTTTCGCCGGCGACGAGGACCGGGTCATCTACCACTGTAGTCCCGCCCCCACGCTGCCACGCCTCTCTAGCTCCTCCTCCTCCGGCTATGCCGAGTGTCCGGGGGGAGAGGGGGCGTCGGCTGAGGGAGGGAGAGATTCGGAGGGGGACAGTGACTTGGAGGAGGGGAGTGGGGACGAGACAATTGAACTGATTAACCCCATGATGGACCTGCTGCCTTTGGCCCTGCCTAAAACAGACAGGCAGGACTCTACAGAGGTAGGCCGGACTCGTCTTTAGCATCACTTATTAAAGTCCTAACTAACACAATGTTGTGTTCTTACAATCAACATTTTCCAGTGTTGTTACCATGACAACTTGTTATTTTGGACTTGGTCAAGATACTGATCAAACTTCTTCTGTGTGTGTGTGTCTGTGTGTGTGTCTGTGTGTGTGTCTGTGTGTCTCTATGTGTGTCTCTGTGTCCCTGTGTGTGGGTGTTTGTGTGGGTGTGTGTGTGTGTGTGTGTCTCTGTGTGTGTGTGTGTGTGTGTGTGTCTCTATGTGCGTGTGTCTGTGTGTGTGTGTGTGTGTGTGTGTGTGTGTGTGTGTGCGTGTGTATGTCTCTGTGTGTATGTGTCTCTGTGTGTATGTGTCTCTGTGTGTGTATGTCTCTGTGTGTATGTGTCTATGTCTGTGTGTCTGCTTGCATGCTTACTTGCGTGTGCTTGTGTGTGTGTCTCTCTCTCTTTCTCTCTCTCTCTCTCTCTGTGTCTCTCTGACCAATCCCAGCTGTCTGTGCAGCAGCGTGTGTTCAACATAGCCAATGAGCTCCTCCACACAGAGAAGGCCTACGTGTCTCGTCTGTACCTCCTGGACCAGGTGTTCTGCTCCTCCCTCCTGGAGGAGGCCCGCTCCCGCGCCTCCTTCCCTCTAGACGTGGTCACGGGCATCTTCTCCAACATCTGCTCTATATACTGTTTCCACCAGCAGTTCCTGCTCCCCGCCCTGGAGAAACGCATGGCGGAGTGGTGAGTTAAACCCTAACCCTAGTCCCTAACCCTGACCCAGGACCTACCTCTAACCCTAGACTAACCCTAACCCTGACCCAGGACCTACCTCTAACCCTAGACAAACCCTGACCCAGGGCCTACCTCTAACCCCAGACTAACCCTGACCCTGACCCAGGGCCTACCTCTAACCCTAGACTAACCCTGACCCAGGGCCTACCTCTAACCCTAGACTAACCCTGACCCAGGGCCTACCTCTAACCCTAGACTAACCCTGACCCTGACCCAGGGCCTACCTCTAACCCTAGACTAACCCTGACCCTGACCCAGGGCCTACCTCTAACCCTAGTCCCTAACCCTGACCCAGGGCCTACCTCTAACCCTAGACTAGCCCTGACCCAGGGCCTACCTCTAACCCTAGACTAACCCTGATCCTGACCCAGGGCCTACGTCTAACCCTAGACTAACCCTGACCCAGGGCCTACCTCTAACCCTAGACTAGCCCTGACCCAGGGCCTAGCTCTAACCCTAGACAAACCCTGACCCTGACCCAGGGCCTACCTCTAACCCTAGACTAGCCCTGACCCAGGGCCTACCTCTAACCCTAGACTAACCCTGACCCAGGGCCTACCTCTAACCCTAGACTAGCCCTGACCCTGACCCAGGACCTACCTCTAACCCTAGACTAGCCCTGACCCAGGACCTACCTCTAACCCTAGACTAGCCCTGACCCAGGGCCTACCTCTAACCCTAGACTAACCCTGACCCTGACCCAGGGTCTACCTCTAACCCTAGACTAACCCTGACCCTGACCCAGGACCTACCTCTAACCCTAGACTAGCCCTGACCCAGGACCTACCTCTAACCCTAGACTAACCCTGACCCAGGGCCTACCTCTAACCCTAGACTAACCCTGACCCAGGGCCTCTAACCCTAGACTAGCCCTGACCCTGACCCAGGGCCTACCTCTAACCCTAGACTAACCCTGACCCAGGACCTACCTCTAACCCTGACCCAGGGCCTCTAACCCTAGACTAGCCCTGACCCTGACCCAGGGCCTACCTCTAACCCTAGACTAACCCTGACCCAGGACCTACCTCTAACCCTAGATTAACCCTGACCCAGGACCTACCTCTAACCCTAGACTAACCCTGACCCAGGGCCTACCTCTAACCCTAGACTAGCCCTGACCCAGGGCCTACCTCTAACCCTAGACTAGCCCTGACCCAGGGCCTACCTCTAACCCTAGACTAACCCTGACCCAGGACCTACCTCTAACCCTAGACTAACCCTGACCCAGGGCCTACCTCTAACCCTAGACTAACCCTGACCCAGGGCCTACCTCTAACCCTAGACTAACCCTGACCCAGGACCTACCTCTAACCCTAGACTATCCCTGACCCAGGGCCTACCTCTAACCCTAGACTAGCCCTGACCCAGGGCCTAGCTCTAACCCTAGACAAACCCTGACCCTGACCCAGGGCCTACCTCTAACCCTAGACTAGCCCTGACCCAGGGCCTACCTCTAACCCTAGACTAACCCTGACCCAGGGCCTACCTCTAACCCTAGACTAGCCCTGACCCTGACCCAGGACCTACCTCTAACCCTAGACTAGCCCTGACCCAGGACCTACCTCTAACCCTAGACTAGCCCTGACCCAGGGCCTACCTCTAACCCTAGACTAACCCTGACCCTGACCCAGGGTCTACCTCTAACCCTAGACTAACCCTGACCCTGACCCAGGACCTACCTCTAACCCTAGACTAGCCCTGACCCAGGACCTACCTCTAACCCTAGACTAACCCTGACCCAGGGCCTACCTCTAACCCTAGACTAACCCTGACCCAGGGCCTCTAACCCTAGACTAGCCCTGACCCTGACCCAGGGCCTACCTCTAACCCTAGACTAACCCTGACCCAGGACCTACCTCTAACCCTGACCCAGGGCCTCTAACCCTAGACTAGCCCTGACCCTGACCCAGGGCCTACCTCTAACCCTAGACTAACCCTGACCCAGGACCTACCTCTAACCCTAGATTAACCCTGACCCAGGACCTACCTCTAACCCTAGACTAACCCTGACCCAGGGCCTACCTCTAACCCTAGACTAGCCCTGACCCAGGGCCTACCTCTAACCCTAGACTAGCCCTGACCCAGGGCCTACCTCTAACCCTAGACTAACCCTGACCCAGGACCTACCTCTAACCCTAGACTAACCCTGACCCAGGGCCTACCTCTAACCCTAGACTAACCCTGACCCAGGGCCTACCTCTAACCCTAGACTAACCCTGACCCAGGACCTACCTCTAACCCTAGACTATCCCTGACCCAGGGCCTACCTCTAACCCTAGACTAACCCTGACCCTGACCCAGGGCCTACCTCTAACCCTAGACTAACCCTGACCCTGACCCAGGGCCTACCTCTAACCCTAGACTAACCCTGACCCAGGGCCTACCTCTAACCCTAGACTAGCCCTGACCCAAGGCCTTCCTCTAACCCTGACCCAGGGCCTACCTCTAACCCTAGACTAGCCCTGACCCTGACCCAGGGCCTACCTCTAACCCTAGACTAACCCTGACCCTGACCCAGGACCTACCTCTAACCCTAGACTAGACCTGACCCAGGACCTACCTCTAACCCTAGACTAGCCCTGACCCAGGACCTACCTCTAACCCTAGACTAGCCCTGACCCAGGGCCTACCTCTAACCCTAGACTAGCCCTGACCCAGGGCCTACCTCTAACCCTAGACTAGCCCTGACCCTGACCCAGGGCCTACCTCTAACCCTAACAGCCCAGAATCCATGGATTCAGGGGTTCCAGGAAAGAGACTTCTTAGAGTCATTAAGCTCCCACTAGCTTTCCCTCTCTCTGACCATAACCCTGGCCCGGACTTACCTACTCCGCCCACAGCTCTCCCGCCACACACACAAGCACCCCCACACACCAACTCCCTCTAACACTGACCTCTCCTCTCTCTCCCCCAGGGATTTGAACCCGCGCATCGGGGACATCCTGCAGAAGCTAGCCCCCTTCCTGAAGATGTACGGAGAGTACGTGAAGAACTTTGACCGGGCCATGGAGCTGGTCAACACCTGGATGGAGAGGTCGTCCCAGTTCAAAGCCATCGTCCACCACATCCAGGTAGGGGTTATGGTATGACATCCAGGTAGGGGTTATGGTAGGACATCCAGGTAGGGGTTATGGTAGGACATCCAGGTAGGGGTTATGGTAGGACATCCAGGTAGGGGTTTTGGTAGGACATCCAGGTAGGGTTTATGGTAGGACATCCAGGTAGGGGTTATGGTAGGACATCCAGGTAGGGGTTATGGTATGACATCCAGGTAGGGGTTATGGTAGGACATCCAGGTAGGGGGTTATGGTATGACATCCAGGTAGGGGTTATGGTATGACATCCAGGTAGGGGTTATGGTATGACATCCAGGTAGCGGGTTATGGTAGGACATCCAGGTAGGGGTTATGGTAGGACATCCAGGTAGGGGTTATGGTAGGACATCCAGGTAGGGGTTATGGTATGACATCCAGGTAGGGGTTATGGTAGGACATCCAGGTAGGGGTTATGGTAGGACATCCAGGTAGGGTTATGGTATGACATCCAGGTAGGGGGTTATGGTAGGACATCCAGGTAGGGGTTATGGTAGGACATCTAGGTAGGGGGTTATGAGGGTGGCAGTAGATATCTTATATAGGGTGGAATGAGGCCTAAGAGGGTTTTATAAATAAGCATCAACCAGTGGGTCTTGGATACAGAGATGACCAGTTTAGGGAGTAGTATAGAGTGCAGTGATGTGTCCTATAAGGAGCATTGGTGGCAAATCTGATGGCCGAATGGTAAAGAACATCTAGCCGCTCAAGAGCACCCTTACCTGCCGATCTATAAATGACCTCTCCGTAATCTAGCATGGGTAGGATGGTCATCTGAATCAGGGTTAGTTTGGCAGCTGGGGTGAAAGAGGAGCGATTTACGATAGAGGAAACCAAGTCTAGATTTAACTTTATCCTGCAGCTTTGATATGTGCTGAGAGAAGGACAGTACACCGTCTAGTCATACTCCCAAGTACTTGTATGAGGGGACTACCTCAAGCTCTAAACCCTCAGAGGTAGTAATCACACCGGAAAGAAAAACTCTAGTGGTGGCAGGTAGCCAAGTGGTTTTAAGAGTATTGAGCTGGTAACCTGAAGGTTGCCGGTTCAAATCCCTGAGCTGGCAAGGTGACAGAATCTGCTCTTGAGCAAGGCAATTAACCCCAACAACTACTTCCTGTACGCCGATGACCTTGATTAAGGCAAATCCTTTCTGGTTCCGAGGGGTTGCATTAATTAACCCCAATGACTACTTCCTGTACGCCGATGACCTTGATTAAGGCAAATCCTTTCTGGTTCAGAGGGGTTGCATTAAATGCAGAGGACACACGTTGACTGAATGGATTCAGTTGTGTGTCTGACTAGGTTATCCCCTAGCCGCTGTTGTATTTTAATATTACCTTTAGTGCAATTGTGTTTCCGTTGCTAGGGCTGACTGTGAGAATCAATCATTTCTGCATAATCAAAATAAGTTGCTTTGTGAGAATCAACTGATTTGTTAAAGTCCACACAGCTAGCCATAGTTCTATAAATGGCAGCGGAAAAGTACCGGTGGCCTGTGGCCCAGTAAGACACGGGTGCCGGCCTGCCTAGATGGAAACAGACAAGTCTGATGAGTATTTTGGGTAAAAAACTGGGGTAAATCCTGTGTAAAACACTGGGGTAAATCCTGTGTAAAACACTAGGGTAAATCCTGTGTAAAACACTGAGGTAAATCCTGTGTAAAACACTGAGGTAAATCCTGTGTAAAACACTGAGGTAAATCCTGTGTAAAACACTAGGGTAAATCCTGTGTAAAACACTGAGGTAAATCCTGTGTAAAACACTGAGGTAAATCCTGTGTAAAACACTGAGGTAAATCCTGTGTAAAACACTGAGGTAAATCCTGTGTAAAACACTGAGGTAAATCCTGTGTTAAACACTGGGGTAAATCCTGTGTAAAACACTGAGGTAAATCCTGTGTAAAACACTGGGGTAAATCCTGTGTAAAACACTGAGGTAAATCCTGTGTAAAACACTGAGGTAAATCCTGTGTAAAACACTGGGGTAAATCCTGTGTAATCCTACTTCAAACACACTGCCACAAAGCACTGCACAGAACTCACCTCTTCTACTGAATACTAACATGGTCACAGACCTGATTATTCAGAAAGCTCATTGGGTTAGCAACAACACACCTTGTTCAGTAAAAGGGGTCATTGGATGTGTGTGTAGATTGTTGAGTAAGTTTTAATGTACGTTTTGTATCGTACATGTTGTATATGTAATGTATACATGCGTGTGTCTAGCTGTCAATATGATTAGTACCAGCCTTCCACCCTGTCCTGTTGTCTGTCAGAGGTCAGAGGTTGTAGAGATTAGTACCAGCCTTCCACCCTGTCCTGTTGTCTGTCAGAGGTCAGAGGTTGTAGAGATTAGTACCAGCCTTCCACTCTGTCCTGTTGTCTGTCAGAGGTCGGAGGTCAGAGGTTGTGACTCCCATAATGTGGCTCTAAGCTTCTGATTGTGTATTTTGTATTGTCTAAATGTCTTATTGGCCGTTATCTTGCCCGAGGCATGTAAATGTATGTACTAACTGTACCTGGGTGTTGGCTAGCTGGTTTGAACCGCGTGTTTAGCTGTCTCGCACTAGGTTGCAGAATTTATACTTCACCCTGAGTGGACAAAACATTAGGAACAGCTTCCTGACATTGATACTGCACACTGAGTGGACAAAACATTAAGAACAGCTTCCTTAACATTGATACTGCACACTGAGTGGACAAAACATTAAGAACAGCTTCCTGACATTGATACTGCACACTGAGTGGACAAAACATTAGGAACAGCTTCCTAACATTGATACTGAGTGGACAAAACATTAAGAACAGCTTCCTTAACATTGATACTGCACACTGAGTGGACAAAACATTAGGAACAGCTTCCTTAACATTGATACTGCACACTGAGTGGACAAAACATTAGGAACAGCTTCCTAACATTGATACTGAGTGGACAAAACATTAAGAACAGCTTCCTTAACATTGATACTGCACACTGAGTGGACAAAACATTAGGAACAGCTTCCTTAACATTGATACTGCACACTGAGTGGACAAAACATTAAGAACAGCTTCCTAACATTGACGCTGAGTGGACAAAACATTATGAACAGCTTCCTGACATTGATACTGCACACTGAGTGGACAAAACATTAAGAACAGCTTCCTGACATTGATACTGCACACTGAGTGGACAAAACATTATGAACAGCTTCCTGACATTGATACTGAGTGGACAAAACATTAAGTACAGCTTCCTAACATTGATACTGCACACTGAGTGGACAAAACATTAAGAACAGCTTCCTAACATTGATGCTGAGTGGACAAAACATTATGAACAGCTTCCTGACATTGATACTGAGTGGACAAAACATTAAGTACAGCTTCCTAACATTGATACTGCACACTGAGTGGACAAAACATTAAGAACAGCTTCCTGACATTGATACTGAGTGGACAAAACATTAAGAACAGCTTCCTTAACATTGATACTGCACACTGAGTGGACAAAACATTAGGAACAGCTTCCTTAACATTGATACTGCACACTGAGTGGACAAAACATTAAGAACAGCTTCCTTAACATTGATACTGCACACTGAGTGGACAAAACATTATGAACAGCTTCCCTGACATTGATACTGCACACTGAGTGGACAAAACATTAAGAACAGCTTCCTGACATTGATACTGAGTGGACAAAACATTAAGTACAGCTTCCTAACATTGATACTGCACACTGAGTGGACAAAACATTAAGTACAGCTTCCTAACATTGATACTGCACACTGAGTGAACAAAACATTAAGTACAGCTTCCTTAACATTGATACTGAGTGGACAAAACATTAAGAACAGCTTCCTAACATTGATACTGAGTGGACAAAACATTAAGAACAGCTTCCTTAACATTGATACTGCACACTGAGTGGACAAAACATTAAGAACAGCTTCCTGACATTGATACTGCACACTGAGTGGACAAAACATTAAGAACAGCTTCCTTAACATTGATACTGCACACTGAGTGGACAAAACATTAGGAACAGCTTCCTAACATTGATACTGAGTGGACAAAACATTAAGAACAGCTTCCTTAACATTGATACTGCACACTGAGTGGACAAAACATTAAGAACAGCTTCCTGACATTGATACTGCACACTGAGTGGACAAAACATTAAGAACAGCTTCCTTAACATTGATACTGCACACTGAGTGGACAAAACATTAAGAACAGCTTCCTAACATTGATACTGAGTGGACAAAACATTAAGAACAGCTTCCTTAACATTGATACTGCACACTGAGTGGACAAAACATTAGGAACAGCTTCCTGACATTGATACTGCACACTGAGTGGACAAAACATTAAGAACAGCTTCCTAACATTGATGCTGAGTGGACAAAACATTATGAACAGCTTCCTTAACATTGATACTGCACACTGAGTGGACAAAACATTAGGAACAGCTTCCTAACATTGATACTGAGTGGACAAAACATTAAGAACAGCTTCCTTAACATTGATACTGCACACTGAGTGGACAAAACATTAAGAACAGCTTCCTGACATTGATACTGCACACTGAGTGGACAAAACATTAAGAACAGCTTCCTGACTGATGCTTTATAATGTATGAAATATATCATGTATACGGTGCCTTCGAAGAGTATTCAGACCCCTTGACTTTTTCCACATTTTGTTACGTTACAGCCTTATTCTAAAATGAATTAAATAGTTTTTTCCCCCCTCATCAATGTACACATAATACCCCATAATGACCAAACACAAAACGATTTGTAGAATTTTTTAAATTTTAATTTATTTTTATTTTTAAATGAAATATCACATTTACATAAGTATTCAGACCCTTTACTCAGTACTTTGTTGAAGCATGGGTATGACGCTACAAGCTTGGCACACCTGTTTTGGGGAGTTTCTCCCATTCTTCTCTGCAGATCCTCTCAAGCTCTGTCAGGTTGGATGGGGAGCGTTGCTGCAAAGCTATTTTCAGGTCTCTCCAGAGATGTTCGATCGGGTTCAAGTCCGGCCTCTAGCTGGGCCACTCAAGGACATTCAGAGACTTGTGCCGAAGCCGCTTATTGTCTTGTGCTTAGGGTTGTTGTCCTGTTGGAAGGTGAACCTTCGCCCCAGTCTGAGGTCCTGAGCACTCTGGAGCAGGTTTTCATCAAGGATTTCTCTGTACTTTGCTCCTTTCATCTTTCCCTCGATCCTGACTAGTCTCCCAGTCCCTGCCGCTTAAAAACATACCCACAGCATGATGCTGCCACCACCATGCTTCACCGTAGGGATGGTGCCAGGTTTCTTCCAGAAGTAACCAAGTAGTTAGGCCCGAAGAGTTGAATCTTGGTTTCATCAGACCAGAGAATCTTGTTTAGGTGTCTTTTAGGTGTCTTTTGGCAAGCTCCAAGCAGGCTTTCATGTGCTTTTTTTACTGAGGAGTGGCTTCCGTCTGGTCACTCTACCATAAAGGCCTGATTGGTGGAGTGCTGCAGAGATGGTTGTCCTTCTGGAAGGTTCTCCCATCTCCACAGTGGAATTCTGGAGCTCTGTCAGTGACCATCGGGTTCTTGGTCACCTCCCTGACCAAGGCCCTTCTCCCCCGATTGTTCAGTCTGGCTGGGCGGCCAGCTCTAGGTAGAGTCTTGGTGGTTCCAGTGTAAAACACTGGGGTTGTCACGTTCCTGACCTGTTTTCCGTTGTTTTTGTATGTGTTTAGTTGGTCAGGTCGTGAGCTGGGTGGGTAGTCTATGTTATGTGTTTCTATGTTGGGTTCAATGTGTTGCCTGATATGCTTCTCAATTAGGGGCAGGTGTTTGACATTTCCTCTGATTGAGAACCATATTAAGGTAGGCTGTTCACATCGTTTGTTGGTGGGTGATTGTCTTCCATGTCAGTGTTTGTTACCACACGGGACTGTTTCGTTTGTCTAGTCTGTTCCTGTTCGTGCGTTCTTCGTGTTCTGTAGTTCTCATGTTCAGGTCGGTCTACGTCGTTTGTTATTTTGTAATTTCTCAAGTGTGTTACGTGTTCGTCTTGTTTAAATTAAACCTCATCATGTATTCCACACAAGCTGCGTTTTGGTCCGATCCATGCTTCTCCTCAGACGAGGAGGAGAACAATCGTCACAGGGGTAAATCATGTGTAAAACACTGGGGTAAATCATGTGTAAAACACTGGGGTAAATCCTGTGTAAAACACTGAGGTAAATCCTGTGTAAAACACTGGGGTAAATCCTGTGTAAAACACTGAGGTAAATCCTGTGTAAAACACTGAGGTAAATCCTGTGTAAAACACTGAGGTAAATCCTGTGTAAAACACTGGGGTAAATCCTGTGTAAAACACTGGGGTAAATCATGTGTAAAACACTGGGGTAAATCCTGTGTAAAACACTGAGGTAAATCCTGTGTAAAACACTGGGGTAAATCCTGTGTAAAACACTGGGGTAAATCCTGTGTAAAACACTGGGGTAAATCATGTGTAAAACACTGGGGTAAATCCTGTGTAAAACACTGAGGTAAATCCTGTGTAAAACACTGAGGTAAATCCTGGGTAAAACACTGGGGTAAATCCTGTGTAATCCTACTTCAAACACACTGCCACAAAGCACTGCACAGAACTCACCTCTTATACTGAATACTAACATGGTCACAGACCTGATAAAAGGGGTCATTGGATGTGTGTGTAGATTGTTGAGTAAGTTTTAATGTACGTTTTGTATCGTACATGTTGTATATGTAATGTATACATGCGTGTGTCTAGCTGTCAATATGATTAGTACCAGCCTTCCACCCTGTCCTGTTGTCTGTCAGAGGTCAGAGGTCAGAGGTTGTAGAGATTAGTACCAGCCTTCCACCCTCAGTCCGGACTGAATGGCAGCTCCGGACTGAGTGGCAGCTCATGACTGGAGAGCAGCTCATGACTGGAGAGCAGCTCATGACTGGAGGGCAGCTCATGACTGGAAGGCAGCTCATGACTGGAGGGCAGCTCATGACTGGAGGTCAGCTCATGACTGGAGGGCAGCTCATGACTGGAAGGCAGCTCATGACTGGAGGGCAGCTCATGACTGGAAGGCAGCTCATGACTGGAAGGCAGCTCATGACTGGAGAGCAGCTCATGACTGGAGGGCAACTCATGACTGGAGGGCAGCTCATGACTGGAGAGCAGCTCATGACTGGAGAGCAGCTCATGACTGGAGGGCAGCTCATGACTGGAAGGCAGCTCATGACTGGAGGGCAACTCATGACTGGAAGGCAACTCATGACTGGAAGGCAGCTCATGACTGGAGGTCAGCTCATGACTGGAGGTCAGCTCATGACTGGAGGTCAGCTCATGACTGGAGGGCAGCTCAGACGGCGCTGGGCAGGCAGGCAGCTCAGACCTGCTGAGGCGCACAGTAGGCCTGGTGCGTGGTGCCGGAACTGGAGGTACCGGGCTGGAGACACGCACCACAGGGAGAGTGCGTGGAGGAGGAACAGGGCTCTGGAGACGCACTGGAAGCCTGGTGCGTGGTGTTGGCACCGATGGTACTGGGCTGAGGGCACGCACCTCAAGGCGAGTGCGGGGTGCTGGAACTGGAGGCCTGGTACGTGGCGCCGGCACAGGAGAGCTGGTGCATGGGGCTGCCGCAGGAGAGCTGGTGCGCTGAGCTGGCACAGGTAGTGCAGGGCTAGGGAGGCGCACAGGAGGCCTGGTGCGTGAGGCTGGCACAGTCTTCACCAGACGGCTAGCCCGCACCTCAGGACGAGCATGGAGAGCTGACTTAGGTGACATCAAATGCCTGACACGCTCTGTCGGGCGGATGTCGTGCCTCCAACACCAACACAACACCTCCCTCATAACTCTCTCCTCCAATTTCCCCATTAGATCCTTCACAGTCTCTACCTCGCTCACCTCCAATACCGCCCTCACCGGCTCTGGTTCCATCCTTGGCTCCTTACGGTAAGCAGGGGGAGTTGGCTCAAGTCTCCTACTTGAACCAACTACACTCCCCTTTAGCCCCCTCCAAGAAATGTTTGGGGTTTCTTCTCGGGCTTCCTACCGCGTCGTGCTAACCTCATTCGCCGGTATCCCTCTGCACATTGCTCCATGGAATCCCAGGCGGGCTCCGGCACTCTCCCTGGGTCGATCGACCACCTGTCTATTTCCTCCCAAATGGTATAACCCAGATCCTGCTGACGCTGCCAAGCTAGCTCTTCAAAACACCGCCTCTCCGCTTTCGCTGCCTCCAGCTCCGCTTTGGGGCGGCGATATTCCTCTGGCTCTGCCCAGGGTCCTTTACCGTCCAGCTCGTCCTCCCATGTCCATTCCTGAACTCGCTGCTGCTGCTGCTGCTGCCCGTAGCCACGCTGCTTGGTCCGAGTTTGGTGGGTGGTTCTGTAACGGCAGCCTTCCTCCTCTTCGTCTGAAGAGGAGGTGTAGCAGGGATCGGACCAAGACGCAGCGTAGCCAGTGCTCAACATGTTTAATTAAAACAATAAACAGTGAACACTTACAACGAATACAAAATAACAAATGTGGCAAACCGATACAGCCCTATTTGGTGCAGAGAAAACACAGAGACAGGAAACAACCACCCACAAACCCCAACACAAAACAAGCCACCTATATATGATTCCCAATCAGAGACAACACAAAACATCTGTCTCTGATTGAGAACCATATTAGGCCAAACATAGAAACAGACAAACTAGACACACAACATAGAATGCCCACCCAGCTCACGTCCTGACCAACACTAAAACAAGCACAACACACAAGAACTCTGGTCAGAACGTGACAGTGTGTAGATTCAGGAGGATTTTTTATTTATTTAATCCATTTTAGAATAAGGCTGTAACACAACAAGATCTGGAGAAAGGGAAGGGGTCTGAATATTTTCCGCATGCTCTGTATATATGGTATAATGATTGCCTTTCGTCCTACTTCCATATTCTCTTTGTTTTCTGTGAAAGCCTGCAGTGACTGCAAAGTGTATATTTTGCCTGTGTGTGTTTCTAGTCTCTCACTCTGCCTTGTTCTGTGAACAGTATGTGTCTGTGCCCACCTGGGTGTGTGGGTGTTCATGTGTATTTTCTTACCTGTGTGTGTGTGTGTGTGTGTGTGTGTGTGTGTGTGTGTGTGTGTGTGTGTGTGTGTGTGTGTGTGTGTGTGTGTGTGTGTGCGTGTGCGTGTGTTTGTGTGTGTGTGCATTTTCTCACCTGTGTGTGCGTGTGTGCGCGTGCGTGCGTGTGTGTGCGTGTGTGTGCGTGTGTTTTTGTGTGTATGTATTTTCTCACCTGCGTCTGCGTGTGTGTGTGTGCGTGTGTGTGTGTGTGTGCGTGTGTTTGTGTGTGTGTGTATTTTCTCACCTGCGTCTGCGTGTGTGTGTGTGTGCGTGTGTGTGTGCGTGTGTGTGTGTGTGTGTGTTTTCTCACCTGCGTCTATGTGTTAATCCGTGTGTATCTTCTCACCTGCATCTGTGTCTGCGTGTGTGTGTGTGTCCTCAGAGAGAGGAGCGCTGTGGTAACCTGACCCTACAGCACCACATGTTGGAGCCGGTTCAGAGGATCCCTCGCTACGAGCTGCTGCTGAAAGACTACCTGCACCGTCTCCCTGGCGACCATGACGACTTTAAACATGCACAGAGTGAGTGGCCCTGCATCCTGCACCACTACACACACACACACACACACACACACACACACACACACACACACACACACACACACACACACACACACACACACACACACACACACACACACACAGAGAAACACACACACACACATACATACACACACACACACACACACACACACACACTCTCGATTTCCCATAATTCCTCTCAGTGGTGTTAAGACGATGGGAAAGGAAAGCGCAGGGATTCAACTTTTGGTCCTGGGCAGACGGCTGGGACAAGACAGACTTCCACCGCGAACTGACGGGACGGGATCCGGATGGATTAAGATGTGAGCTGTGATAAATAGATGCTTGAGGTCTGAGAACGCCCGGTCAGCAGCTGGTGACCACGTGAACGGGACCTTGGGAGAGGAGAGTGCTGAAAAGGGGGAAAGCCAAGGTGCTGTAACCCCAAGATGAAACGGCGGTAGAAATGAACAAACCCCAGGAAGCATTGCAACTGCACTCTTGAGGTGGGGGTTGAGGCAAATCCACCACCGCTCTCACCTTGCCAGGACCCATCTGCATATTTTCCTGCAGCGACGATGTATCCAAGGAAGGAGATGGTGGAGCGATGGAATTCGCATTTCTCTTTTTTAACAAAAAACTAGTTCAACACACCAACATCAAAAGCTCATCCCAACTGTAAAGTCTGGTGGAGGGAGCATCATGGTTTGGGGCTGCTTTGCCGCCTCAGGGCCTGGACAGCTTGCGATCATCGACGGAAAAATGAATTCCCAAGTTTATCAAGACATTTTTGCAGGAGAATGTAAGGCTATCTGTCTGCCAATTGAAGCTCAATAGAAGTTGGGTGATGCAACAGGGCAACGACACGTAAATCAATAACAGAATGGCTTCAACAGAAGAAAATACGCCTTCTGGAGTGGCCCAGTCAGAGTCCTGACCTCAACCTTCTGGAGTGACCCAGTCAGAGTCCTGACCTCAGCCCGATTGAGATGCTGTGGCATGACCTCAAGAGAGAAGTTCACACCAGACATCCCAAGAATAGTGCTGAACTGAAACTGTTGACGTTGAGACTGGTGTTTTGTGGGTACTATTTAATGAAGCTGCCAGTTGACGACTTGTGAGGTGTCTGTTTCTCAAACTAGACTCTCTAATGTACTTGTCCTCTTGCTCAGTTGTGCACCGGGGCCTCCCACTCCTCTTTCTATTCTGGTTAGAGACAGTTTTCTCTGTTCTGTGAAGGGAGTAGTACACAGCGCTGTAGGAGATCTTCAGTTTCTTGGCAATTTCTCGCATGGAATAGCCTTAATTTCTCAGAACAAGAATAGACTGATGAGTTTCAGAAGAAAGTTATTTGTTTCTGGCCATTTTGAGCCTTTAATCAAACCCACAAATGCTGATGCTCCAGATACTCAACTAGTCTAAAGAAGGCCAGTTGTATTGCTTATTTAATCAGCACAACAGTTTTCAGCTGTGATATAATTGCAAAAGGGTTTTCTAATGATCAATTAGCCTTTTAAAATGATAAACTTGGATTAGCTAACACAACGTGCCATTGGAACACAGGAGTGATGGTTGCTGATAATGGACCTCTGTACACCTATGTAGATATTCCATAAAAAATCCGCCGTTTCGACCTACAATAGTCATTTACAACATTAACAATGTCTACACTGTATTTCTGATCAATTTGATGTTATTTTAATGGACAAAAAAAATTGCTTTTCTTTCAAAAACAAGGACATTTCTATTTTCTTCCTTTGAACGGTAAATTATTTACATTTCCAAAAATGCCAAAGAAACTTTTCACTTTGTCATAATGGCGTATTGTGTGTAGATTGCTGTGGATTTTCCTTTATTTAATCCATTTTAGAATCAGGCTGTAACGCAACAACATGTGGAGAAAGTCAAGGGGTCTGAATGCTTTCCGGAAGGCACTGTAATGTATTATGTGCTGTCAATTGTAACACATACAAGAGAATGCAGGATAAACTACATCAGAAGAGCAAGTCAGTATATGAGTCAGTGACACGGTAGGAGACCTGACTATGTAGGAGAAATCTGTGAAATGGTTTAGTTGCTGGAAGTAATAACATCTGTGTTGTGTCTTTTCAGAATCTCTGGAGTTGATCGCCACAGCTGCAGAGCACTCCAACACAGCCATCAGAAAGATGGTGAGTCCTTTAACAGGCTGCAGAGCACTCCAACACAGCCATCAGAAAGATGGTGAGTCCTTTAACAGGCTGCAGAGCACTCCAACACAGCCATCAGAAAGATGGTGAGTCCTTTAACAGGCTGCAGAGCACTCCAACACAGCCATCAGAAAGATGGTGAGTCCTTTAACAGGCTGCAGAGCACTCCAACACAGCCATCAGAAAGATGGTGAGTCCTTTAACAGGCTGCAGAGCACTCCAACACAGCTATCAGAAAGATGGTGAGTCCTTTAACAGGCTGCAGAGCACTCCAACACAGCCATCAGAAAGATGGTGAGTCCTTTAACAGGCTGCAGAGCACTCCAACACAGCCATCAGAAAGATGGTGAGTCCTTTAACAGGCTGCAGAGCACTCCAACACAGCCATCAGAAAGATGGTGAGTCCTTTAACAGCTGCAGAGCACTCCAACACAGCCATCAGAAAGATGGTGAGTCCTTTAACAGGCTGCAGAGCACTCCAACACAGCCATCAGAAAGATGGTGAGTCCTTTAACAGCTGCAGAGCACTCCAACACAGCCATCAGAAAGATGGTGAGTCCTTTAACAGGCTGCAGAGCACTCCAACACAGCCATCAGAAAGATGGTTAGTCCTTTAACAGGCTGCAGAGCACTCCAACACAGCTATCAGAAAGATGGTGAGTCCTTTAACAGGCTGCAGAGCACTCCAACACAGCCATCAGAAAGATGGTGAGTCCTTTAACAGCTGCAGAGCACTCCAACACAGCCATCAGAAAGATGGTGAGTCCTTTAACAGCTGCAGAGCACTCCAACACAGCCATCAGAAAGATGGTGAGTCCTTTAACAGCTGCAGAGCACTCCAACACAGCCATCAGAAAGATGGTGAGTCCTTTAACAGCTGCAGAGCACTCCAACACAGCCATCAGAAAGATGGTGAGTCCTTTAACAGGCTGCAGAGCACTCCAACACAGCCATCAGAAAGATGGTGAGTCCTTTAACAGCTGCAGAGCACTCCAACACAGCCATCAGAAAGATGGTGAGTCCTTTAACAGGCTGCAGAGCACTCCAACACAGCCATCAGAAAGATGGTGAGTCCTTTAACAGGCTGCAGAGCACTCCAACACAGCCATCAGAAAGATGGTGAGTCCTTTAACAGCTGCAGAGCACTCCAACACAGCCATCAGAAAGATGGTGAGTCCTTTAACAGGCTGCAGAGCACTCCAACACAGCCATCAGAAAGATGGTGAGTCCTTTAACAGGCTGCAGAGCACTCCAACACAGCCATCAGAAAGATGGTGAGTCCTTTAACAGCTGCAGAGCACTCCAACACAGCCAT